>NC_079205.1:23260343-23560343 GCF_026745355.1 Beta vulgaris subsp. vulgaris | reverse complement strand
CCAAAAAAAACTTTGATTACACATAGTACCACTATATATTAGTGCTAATATCTATAGTAATGCTCCGTTAATATAAACGTTTACCCCCTTCTTTGCGTTAAATGCTAGTTGCTACAATTGGGTCACTGACTTTGTTCGGCTAATTTGCATTAAGTTGGCAAAAAGGAAAAAGAGAATAAAAAGAAAACATATAGGAAGGTTTACATACCCCACCTTTGAACTACCTATTCATGAAAGTTAGTCTTATGACTTCTATCTTGAAACAATTATCCAAGTTCATCCCACAATTCAAGCAAATTCTACTGGAATTTTTACTCTCACGACTTGGTTGGAGCTATTGTTCTTCATCATTAGTCAAGGTATGTTTTTTCCCTATTTTATTCAGTATTCTTTTTCCGATTTTGTTCAGTATAAACTTCGATTTTGCGGATTCGATCTATTTTTACTCTCACGACTTGGTTGGAGCTTGAATTTTGTGGTTTGAATTTAGGGTTCAGGGTTTAATTGTAGTTGTTGCTCAATTGTGTTGTTTTTGTATTTGCTCAATTTTGATTTATTTTCATGCAGTAATAGGAGATGATATGAGGGTTTTAAAGTTTTAGTATATGGGTAATGATGTGGTTGTTGAGGTTGACCCTGGTAAATGTAACTTGCTTGATGTTGTGATTGAATATGAGGACAAAGCTAGGGAATATGGGTTTGAGTTCCCTAGATACCCTTATTTTGCCTACGTATGGAAAATGGAACAATGGCCATTAACTAAAGACAAGGACTTAATGACCATGTTTGGGAGGCTTCCTAACAAAGAAGATACTATGATATGCGCTGGATCAATGATGAAGCCAAATGCATTGAACAATTTAGTGCTTCAACTTAGGAAAACTCAATGCACAAATTGTCCTAGTGATCTGCATAATGTAGTGTCTAAGAACCTACACAACCCTGAGCCTTTAATCACTGTAGAGGAGTGCAATGATTCAGTAGTTCGGGTTGATGGGAGGAGGCAGAAGCTGCCAATTAGGATAAGCAAAAAGAATGCTGATAATAAGGGGAAATCAGTAGTTGAGCAACATGACGATGCATATAGGGTTGAGACTCACTTTCAGAAGTACGTAGTTGAGGATTTTGAGGATAAGGATTATGAGACTGAAATGATCACAATGACTTTAGTCTATGCAATGAAGAGACTTATATTAACATACAAGCAAATTTGCTTGAATTCATCCCAAAGACTATAAGAAGAAGACCAAGTCAACTGCAATAAAAAAAGGAAACTAAGGCAACAATGAAGAAGAAAAACCAATCTATCCTCATATCCAATGAGCTTATGGAGATCAGAAGAAGTCCCAGAATTGATGCAAAGGCTATTGTTGAAGAAGCAATTGTTAAGGTTAGTGCACCACTTTACTCACCGGAAGAAGCGATCATAAAAAAAGAAAACACACATCAAAGTATCAGTGCACAAAACTGACTTGAAATTGTGTGAGAGGAAAATTTCAAGGACAACAACAATTAAGAAAGCCTTGGTTTTGGGTTCTATGAAGGCAATTACTAAAACAAATGAGACAAACGAGGATGGTGGTAGCAGTAGGAGGACATTAAGAGTTAGAACAAGGTTGTCAATGGAGCATGAAGACGCTGTTGAAGGTGATGGTTCACAAGAGGGTATTTTAACTCAGAGTGATGGTAGTGATGAGATGATGACAAGGAGTACCAAGAACAAGATGGTGGTGAAAGTTCTGACAGTGATGGGATAGTTGTGACAGAGCAACCAATGCACAGAGATGAAATGGTTGGTCGGGGAAGTCATTTACGTGAAATTAAAGACAAATGGCAACCACAAACTGGTATGATATTTTTGATGAAGAAGATGGTGATGATTACTTCTACAGATTGTACAGAAATGGAGAGTTGTATAATGAGAAGGAGTTTGGGAAAATTCAACTGAAATCTTAGATGGTCTTCACAGAAAAGAGTCATTTCAAAGATGTATTGATGGACTACTATGTCCAAGAGGGCTTTGCAATAACAGTCTTGTGGGCTGATAGCATTAGGTACACTAATACTTGTGCTGCAAACTGTTGTGATTGGAGTATTCATGCAAGCAAATTGCCTGATGGTAAGACATGCGCTATCAAAAAGATTTGGCCAAATTTTCATGCATGCAGGGGTTTAGAGACATATAATCCTATATGCACTACAAAGTGGGCTGCTTCCAAGCTGATGGAAGACATCAGGGCAAATCCTGATATTAAAAGGAAGGAATTGAAGGAGATCCTTTTTCAAAGGGATGGGTTGTATATGAAACAATCCACACTGTAGAAGATGTATGAAGAACTATGTAATAAATGAGATATTTGGAGGGAATGACAAATCATTTAGGCTGCTATTTACTTATGTGAGAGTCATTCATGAAACCAACCCCAACTCGATCGCTTCCTGTGCAATCACTCACATATGACATCCATAAAAGGCTTTTCAGTTAAGTTCTATTTTCATTTCATTTGAAGCACAACTGACAGGGTTCAAGGAAGGATACAGATCTTTGATAGGAGTAGATGAAGCTCATATCAAGGGAAATTATGGTGGTATCCTCCTATCTGCTATTGGATTAGATGCAAACAATGAAATCTTCCCTTTGGCTTATTTTGTTGTAAGTATTAAGGACAAAGAAAATTGTTCATTCTTCTTTCATCATCTGCAAAATGTACTTAAAGATACTGATAGGGATGACTAGACCATCATTGCTGACAGACCAAAGGTAAATGCTATCATTGTTGCTATTGTACTATTTTAATGTTTTTCACATGTTCTACTAACATATGGATGTGCAATGGATTATACAAGGTGTGGATGGCTTTAGCTCTAAAAGATGTGTGGCCTAAAGCCAAGATAATGTATTGTTGCTGGCCATCTCAGCAGGAACTTTAAGAAGGCTTTTCCAGGTCCCTTGATGTATATACTCTTTTGGAAGGCATGTAATGCTAGCAACCCCTTCAACTTCAAAAAAAACAAGGGAGGAGTTGAGGAAAGAAGGGGAAGCCCCTGTTATGAAATGGTTTGTAGAGCTGGAAGCCATCTAGATGGACTAAGCACAAGTATGACATAAGTTTTTGATGTGACAACAACACAAGTAATTTTGTGGAGAGTTTCAATTCCACTTTATGTGTTGATAGGTGTAGACCAATTCTAACTTTGTTAGAAGGTATAATAAATTAAGTTTAACCTCCACTTTAGGTGTTGATATATATAATGTACTGGGTAAACTTTGAAGACTGGCCTATTATGTATTATATGCCTTTGTTTGCAGGAATTAGGGTTTGTATGATGAGGATAGCTACAAGATAACAAAATGCTACTGAGTGGGATGAAAATGATATATGTCCAAAGATGGATAAGCTTGTAAAATCAATAAGTCAAAGCACCAAGTTTTGCAGATCTCATATGTCTGCTCCTGGTGAGTTTGAAATTCATGAAGGAAACACACGTTTCCCCCTCAACTTGAACAAAATGAAGTGTGTTTGTGGTGCTTGGCATTTAATTGGGGTACCTTGTAGACATGCCATGAGGATAATAATAGATTCAAAGCTTGATCCTCACAAGTATGTAAGCCTTTGGTACTCCGTGAAAATATACAAAGCCACTTATAGTTGCAACATAGCTGTCGTTTCTGATCATGCACAATGACCAGAGTATGAAGATTTACCGAATGTTCTTCCACCTGCATTGAAGAGGGGAATTATAAGACCAAGAAGGAATAAAAGAAGGAAAAAGGGTGAAGAAGTAAAAAGAAAAGGGTCATAATTGTGAAATGCAAAAAGTGTGGACTTACAAGGGAGCTCCCACTGCAAAGGAGCTACAATCTAAAGAATCAGTTGTGAAAGTTAACAAAAGGAAAAGGGATAAGAAAAATAAGGGAAATGAGTCAAAGAAGGCAAAGAAGCAGCAAGAGGAGATAAGTCAAAGTGGTAGTCCACAGATTGGCATATAACATTTGAAGCATTTGTTGTTGTGGAATAGCAATTAGATTCCAATTTGATGATGTCAACTTAGTATCTTTTTGGATTCTTTCAGTTGTGTTACACTGGCAACTTTTGTTTTTTGGACTAAATTATGTTAACGTTAGGTCATTGTAACTTAGAACTTAAGTTTTGGCGTTCTGTGATCAACACTGAGTCTATTTTGGTACTTGGAATGCTATTGTTTAATGTCCATGATCTTTAGTTTTCTTGCTGTATTCGCTTTACTCTCATTCTCTGGAATTTAAAAGTGAAGAGATGTAGATGGATCAATTCTTCAATTTAATGGGTCGTTGCTGAGTACTTCAGTTAGTTACAGCTGTAAAATTCCTCCAACTTATGTATGGTTTCTGTTGTGATCGTTTGTCTGTAGGCTCTATATTTATATTATTATTGAATGGTCACTACTATTATTTTAATTGTGATTAGAAAAAAGCAACTCAAAACGTTGTAATTAGTGCTTGAGTATATAAGACATAAATTCATAAAATCACACTTTTAATAAGATGGAAAACATATTACATCGTATTGCTGTTCATTTTTGGTTCACTTAAGCACACCAACAAGCAAAACAAAATGCATCACAACTACAATTTTGACAACCAAATTGAGAGATTCTCCATTAATCTTCACTTGCTCCTTCACTTCTGCTTTCTTGTACAAAACCATCAATGTCGTGCTTTCTTTGTTGACATTAAATGTCACAATTTCATCATTTTCAACCCAACTAACAACATCATATCCCCTGCACTTATAGTATGGGTCTACAATTCGATGTCTCATTATTAATAGATTACTTTAAAAAAAATGTTTTCTCCAATTCATAATGTATTGGTGGTGGTGGTGGCGGAGGAGGAGGAATATTGGTGCTTTGGCGGTGTACATGGTGGTGGCAGCGGAAATTAGCTCTTCGGTGGTGTATATGGCGGCAGCGGCCACAAAACAATTTTACTTTGGTGGTGCATGTATATAGAGGTGGTGGAAAAGCAGTATTTTGATGATGTTGTGGCGGCGGCAATTGGACCTGTGGTACCTTGGTGGTGGATATGTTGGTGGTCTGGTGGAAGATAGAGTAGTTGGGTATGAGAGATTAAGGAGAGAGAAAGTAATTAGCTAGTTGGAATTTCAAATGACAAACAAAATAATGCCATTTCTAATTACTCTTTTTGGGTTGTTTTGTATTTCTCTTGAATTTGGTCTAATTCCTTCATTATAATTATTGGGTTCCTAAAGAATGGATTTAATAGAGAAGAAGAGAAAGAGGACAGGGAGATGTCTACACTCTACAGTGACGGCCTTGACTAAGGGTTGGAAACGTGAATAGTACTAGAAATTGGTTTCAAAAAGGAGGGAAAATGTGAAAAAAGGGAGGAAAATTCTAGGTTAGGTTAGATTAACCCCAATCTAAGGTGCTAAATGTTTTATATTGACAGAGCATTAGTATAGACATTAGCACTAATACATAGTGGTACTATGTGTTATAAACAAAATTTGAAGTACCATATAGAAAAGTACCAGGTAGAATTTTCGTACTTTTTTTTATGGGAGAAGCAAGCTAGTATTACTGCATAGATAGTTGTACATCAAAATGTGGGGAGTCACCTCCTTGGGAGAGTGGTTCACCCATACTTGTTCAATCCCAAAAAGGATTAACTTAACTAAATTGTGGGCAACTACATTCCTGTCTCGTTTTAACATGAGACCATATAACAGAAGAAAAATTCACACTAGAAGCAAAAATACTATGGAGTACGATATCAAGAATTCATAAAGGAAGATACTGTTAGACAGTCCGATTCAACCACCACATTTTGCAATCTATACCTTCTACCCATGCGAATGGCCAGTTCGATTCCTTTAGCCTCGGTGACCTCTACAGTCCAATGAGCTCTTATGCGTTGGGTGGTATCGAATTTCACCTCCCCATTCGATTCACGAGCAATAACGTCAAGATCAACCCGAACTTCAATGGAAAGGGAGGTATCAAGATTAAGTTTCATCATACTAATAGGGGAGGCATGTCATATCAACATTACATCTACTATGATCTTTTTTCGAAAAATGACCATGAAAGTCAAATAAAGTCAAAGTGAGCTACACATTTTCTTGTGGTCCCCACTCGTATTTTATTTTTCTGATTTCTAAAATCTCTTATAACATTTTTTTTATTTAGCCAAAAAACATTAAAATATTTTTACTTCCAGAATTATTATTGCTCCAAAAAAATTTGCCCAAAACTTTTTTACCTATTCTCTCTCTCCTCCTTGTTCTTCTCTTTTACATTTCTCTATCCACTTTTTCTTCCTTCCACCATTATTACTAGGGGTGTTAATGAGCCAAATTGAGACAAAACTTGACTAGGCTTAGCTTATGCTAAAAAACATATTTGACAGAGCTCGGCTCAAGCTCAAAGGTCATCGAGCTTGAAATATTGGGCTTGGCCCGAGCTCGAATCCAAAACTTACATCTTGACTTAAATTAATAGGCTTGAAAAGCTCGAAATTCACGTTCAACTAAATCAAATCCAAAGTCAAATTTTATGAAGCCCAAACATCTGATAGTTTAAAAGCTTAATGTCCAACGTGCTAATTGCATGACCCAAATAAGTAAAAGACCATCTGTAAGGGATCACTCAATCAAAGCTTTCTTTTATAGAGTATTTAACACACACCCTTATTATATTCTAGCGATGTGTAAAATCGAAAACTCCTATTTCACTTTGGTGTTTGAGTTTAGCAAAGAGATTGTAGGTGTGGATTTTTACTTTTTGCCTACCGCGGTGTGAGCGAGTTTATTTGACTATCCCATTGTTAAGGTTTTATTGAAAATATGTTTTTGAAGTCGCCAACAAGTCTTTAAAGGAAGACTCATAAACCTAATTAAATATTGAAAACTGTAGGAACATCTTAGGGACTTATCCAATGTAGATTTCTCCGTCTAGACTCCAGAGATGGTCAGGAACCAAAAGTTGAGTTCGGGCGGTGAGGGTACAATATTGTTAGGAACTATGTTGCCCATTATTGGCCTCTTCTAAATATTGATTCATTACAAATTTTATACAAAACGATAAACATATAGTATTTTTAAACACCCTAAAATTATTTAGTCTAAATTGGTTCAGGAAACACATAAAAGACTAATTTTTAGTGACAAGTTATTTACAATTATATTACTGAGTTCCTAGCAGGTTGTCCATATTATATGATTTAGTTAGAACATTTATTTAGGTCTTGATGACGATAAATACAAGGTGATAAATATTGCAATCAAGCATAAAAATTAATAAGTTCATGGAAGGAAATAAAAATAAGAAAAGAAAACATTACGGGGAGTTAGTATAATATATACAATACTTACAGTCACGGGAATATATTAATAACCTACGTCATGAATAGGATGTTAGTAAATTCGAGAAAATAATAGAAATAAATAAAGAAAACAAAGTTATTCAATTTAGTTGACCCTAAGAAATTATACCAATGTCCGACGTCGTTGATTTGTACGGATCTTGGAAAATTGAATTGTACGAGTCTTAAAAAATAGTGTCTTGTGTTATATTGCCATGACCAAGAAAGATAATTTAGTCTCCCAATATGTAGTGATGATTGTAAATAATAAATGACGGCTTATACCCTTATAGGGTGCCCTGTTACTATATTTATATAAATATATAGTTACATATATTACAATAATACCCTTGGGAATCTACTATTACACCCACTCAGTCTGTGCAGGGGGAACCACAGCTTGGACTTAAGAAAATCAAAACGCTGACTAGACAGACTTTTTGTAAATATATGTGCAATTTGTAGCTGAGTGGGAGCATAATGAACAGCTAAGTCACCATGAGCCACACGCTCACGAACAAAATGATGATCATTCTTAATATGTTTACTACGATCATGCTGAACTGGATTAACAGCAAGATAAGAGGCAGAAACATTATCACGGTAAAGACAGATTGGTTGTCGAATGAGCAAACCTAGTTCAGCAAGAAGAGAACGAAATTGTAATAGATCCTGTACCGTATAGGCGACAATACGATACTCAGCTTCAATGGAAGATTTAGATACCGTAGGTTGCTTTTTAGAAAGCCAGAAAATAAGATTGTCTCCAAGATAAATAGCATAATCTGTGGTAGATCGATAACTATTAGGGCAACCAGCCCAATCAGCATCGAAATAAGCAATAATGATGGAGATATCATTGATGGGACGAAGTCGTAAGCCATGATCAGTGGTACCCTGCAAATATCTGTAAGCACGCTTGACAGCCAACAAGTAAAATATGCGGGGAGCATACATAAATTGGGATACTAGATGCACAACATAAGCAATATCAGGTCACATCATAGTCGAGTAATGTAAAGCTCCTACCATTCTGCGGTATTCAGACAGGTCAGCAAGAAGCTCACCATCAGTGACAGAGAGAATGGTACGAGAAGGAAGAGGAGTCCGCACAGGTTTGATTGTATGAAGATGAAAGTTTTCAGCAGATCAAGGACATATTTTTGTTGACAGAGAAAAAGACCATGAGACGATGTGCGTAAAACCTAAACACCTAGAAAATAGTGAAGATCACCCAAATCTTTCATAGCAAACTGGTGACCAAGAAGAGTAATGAAGGTGGAGATCAAGGTAGAGGAATTTCCACTGACAATGATATCATCCACATATAGTAGAAGATAAAGAATGTGTTTACCTCGACTAGGAAAATGAACATGGAGTTGTCGGATTGAGAACAAAAGAAGCCCTGTTGCAATAAGAAACTACTAAAACGATAAAACCAAGCTCTAGGACCCTGTTTTAGACCATAAATAGGCGACACATGAGTTGGAAACTGAGATGAACAAAGCCAGCGGGTTGTTTCATATAGAATTCTCCGGTGAGAAGACCATGAAGAAAAGCATTTTGGACATCAAGTTGACGAGTAGACTAGCCATAGGATACAGCTAAGGAAAAATCCAAACGAACAGTAGTAGAGAGAACAATAGGCTAAAAGTTTCCGAATAATCCACCCCGGCTTGCTGATTGAACCCTTGAGCTACCAAGCAAGCCTTACACCGCTCAATAGACTCGTCACTATTGTACTTTGTCTTATAAATCCATTTACAACCTACAAAGTTCTTTGAAGCATCAAATGGCACTAAGTCCCAAGTGTGATTGACAATTAAGGCATTGAACTCTTCTGCCATGGCAGTACACCATTGAGGATGTTTATTTGCTTGTGAGAAACAAGTGGGATCAAGGTTATTGTCAATTTCTTTGAGGTTAAATAAAATCTTAGGTTTGGAGATGCCAGACTTAGCACGAGTTTGTATAGGATGAACATTGAATGGACACGATGGAGTGGCAGGGGGAGATCGAAGACGCGCAAGGAGTGGGGTTACTAGGAACCAACGAGACCACAACCGGGGAGCTAGACAGACTACTATGGACGGAGGCAGTAGGGGTGCCCAAAGGGGAACGAGGAGACACGACTGTGGAAGGGGAGATAGAACACGACACTGACTAGGGGACTAACGCAGGCTGGACGACGCAAGTAGGCACCGGAGAAACATGAGGGGAGATAGGAACCACGAGAGAGGAGGACGACGCAACATTAGGGGGGGCTCCAATCAAGGAGGAGTAGGAGGTCCGTGTCACTAGACAATAGGGTCAACAAAGGACGAGACTGGACAAGAGAGCAATATGGGAAAACAGACTCATGAAACTGGACATTACGACTCACATAAACGCGACATTGGGATCCAAGCATCGATAGCCTTTATACCGATTGGTATACCCAAGAAACACACATTCGACAGACCGAGGAGAGAGTTCATTGGAAGGTTTCACACTCAAATTTGGGAAACATTCACATCCAAATACTTTCAAAAGGGAATAGTTGGGTGGTTTGTGAAAAAGTTTTTCAAAAGGCATGGTATTATGCAAAATTGGAGTGGGTAAGCGATGGATGATATAAGTGGAAATATATGCAACATTGACTTAATATTGAGCAGAGAGATAGGCATCAGTAAGCATATGCAAGCAAGTTCAATAGTGTGTCGATGCATAAATTCAGCTACACCATTTTGTTATTGTGTTTCAGGACAAAATTAGCAAAAAGAGATACCACAACTAAGAAGATGATCAACAAGAGGACCATTATCAAATTCATGCATGACCACGATCACTTTTAAAGAATTTAATTTTTGTATCAAATAAATTCTCAACTAATGCTTGGAAATGTTTCAACATAGTATAAACATCAAATTTAATTTTAAAGGATAAATCCCATAAAATATAATAGACCACATGGAACATAGTCTCTCCAGAAGAGAGCTTCTCTCACTAAACTAGAGAAGATAACATACCTCATCCCTTCCTCTCAAATCCCTTCCATTAAAACTCATACACTCTCTTCTAAACCATGAATCCGTTCTCCCCAACTATTAATCTCACCAATTTTTCTGAAAACTCAATGAGAAGAATGGGCCCTATCATCAGATCCCTTATAGGTGACATTCTACCAGAAGATAGCTTACTACTTAACGCGGTAATAGGCAAAGCTAAAGATTTTAGAGATTGCAAAGTAAGATCCAAGACTGGGTTTACCTACGTTGGACTACGCATGATGAAATCTCAATCAGAAAAATAGGTAAACTCTTCTTCTTCTTTTGTCTCGACGTAAGAGATAGAGATGACTTGCTTTGGGTTCAGCAAGCTACGATGGAGCCCTATTCCTATTCACGAAATGTAGACCAAGAGCATTTTTTCACTCCTTTACTTTCACTCAATCTCCCATATGGATAAGAGTAGAAGGCCTTCTTCTCATCTACAATAAACCACAAGTTGCTAGAAGAGCACTTGACAGGTTAGGGAAAGTTCTTTAACTAGATAACACCTCCACTTCTCCAGGTTTCAAAGACTTCATAAGGGCTAAGGTTGTGATTTCTATAAATCACCCACTCATCCCTGACTTCTTCCTAGACTACCATAATGGGGAACCTGGCTGTGTAGATTTTAGATATGAAGGAGTCTTTGTTTACTACAACAAGTGTGGAAGAATAGGAGACTAAAGACCGAAATGTAGAATGCTTATAGAGACTGCACAAAAACACTTCAAAATTGTGATGGAGAATGTGGGAAGAGGAACTGAAATACCTTATACATCTCAATCCTTTCACCCTCTATTCACAAACAAACTAATATGCCTTAAAAGAGTGGACAGAAACAGATCAACGTTCATCAATTTGGTTAACTATTCATGGGAAAGGGAAGAAGAAGGTGATAATCCTTCGGAAATAACACTAGAACCATACTAAGATCATAAAAACTCTGAGGATGAAAGAGACGACAGAAACAACAATAACAACAACAAAAACAACAACAACAACAACAACAACAACAATAACGACCACTCTTCCTCAACAAGTGATAACAGTGACCCAGACAACAACGACGGTCACATCACAGAAAAAGAAGGGAATAGAGAAAGCCAAGGTCCTATGGAAAATTCTAGAAGCAGAAGTGAAAGCACTCCCCCTCAGTCTAAGAGGAAAAAAGAGGAAAATTCAAACCAAAATTCCTCTAACAAAAGACATAACTCTTCTCCCTACAAGAATAACATT
Source organism: Beta vulgaris subsp. vulgaris (assembly GCF_026745355.1). Taxonomy (NCBI): domain Eukaryota; kingdom Viridiplantae; phylum Streptophyta; class Magnoliopsida; order Caryophyllales; family Amaranthaceae; genus Beta; species Beta vulgaris. The sequence continues at coordinate 23,548,712 of NC_079205.1, read as the reverse complement.
GGAAACCCATATTGTCACCACTCCATTTTCACTGTCATATCTCCACACCACCAATCCCAAAAACAAGTAACTTCAAGGTCAAGAAAACACAAAAAACAAAATAAAAAAACCAACATCCCAAAAATTACCATTTTTATAACCAGTCCAGACTACCATTAAAGAAAAGGAAGCTCGGTCGAAAAGGAAGTTAAGAAGACGCTAATCATCCTTTGAAAAAAGACGGGTAGCTCCCACTCACCGAGAGACGTACCAAAATAATGACTCCCCGAACCACCCTTGTCTACCATCAAGCTCAATGGGCAAAGAGAATTCAATGCTCTAGGACTTTGGTTAGCTCAAGAACAGAGCAATTAGTTCGAAAAAGAGGAAAGAGGAAGACCTACTAAAGTCAGATGCAACTCCGGGTATCAATCTTCATCTCCCTCTCTCACAAATCCTTAATAGAGATTACGAAAAGGCCTTATTTCTCATTTCAAGGACAGTGTTGTAAATTGCTTTACCCTCTCTCTTATTTTGAACTCCACAAACAAGTCAGTTTTTATACCTAGTCATAAGCACCTGACAGACATCTCAAAGAATATGGAAATACCTGACTTAAAACTCTCTGCATATTCACTTATCCCATTCTCCAACTCTATTTATATACCCTTCACAACTTTCGAACTTTACACCACAACAACATCACCAAAAAAAGAAAAAAACCAAAACTATCCCACTCCCAAACCCATCCCAGTTTAAGCATGGACAACTCTTCTCATTCTTCCCTCGTGGACCACCAAGTTGTCTTTTTTCCACCTTATGAGAATACTAATCTAGCCGAGCTTTTCAACCATGTCTCCCTCCAAGAAACCGACAAAATCTACATTTCACGAGACCTATTTAATGACCCATTCATCCCATTTGGGTCTCTTAGCTACCTTGAATCAACAACACATTCCACTCTCCCACTCACCTTCCTTGTCAGGAAGAAACTTTCTACAAGAACCCACTCAATACCCCGAAAGATGGGCCGGTCAACTATTACAATAGGTTCGAGCCTCTATACACCCTACTCGACAAGAGTTAACTCATTGGTGAAAAAGGCCTAACTGAAATTACAAAGGCAGAGCTAACTATCTCTTTGAGCCTAAAACAAAATGATTCGAGGCTCAGGCCCAACAACTTGTCCACGAAACCAAAAAGCATGTTAAAAAAAGGAAAAGCCTACTCTTCTTCTAAGAAAACATCAAGCCAGCATAACAGAAGCCTAAGCTTCGCAGATTGGGATGAACTGGGTAAGTTTGTAAACTTTCATACTCAAGGCCCAAGCCAAATAAGTGATACTAAAAACATTTCCCAGCTCAAGGAAACCTCGGAACTAGACTTGTTCTCTCTTTCAAACACTGATTTTTACCCCAACTACCCTCACTCTGCACCAATTTCTCCCCAATATAAAAACTCTTATACCTCCGCACCTTCAGACTTCCCTTTAGAAGAGTGGGATTTTGTCAACCAAGACACGGATTTCACTTCAACCTAAACCTCCCTCCCATGCAACAAGAGATTCCTTCCTCGTGGCCTTCAAATCTAGAGGATAAGGTTAGCAGTGAAAGCCCTACTATCTCTAAGATAACTTTTGAGGGAAGACAAAGGAGACAAAGAATATGGAAGTCAATGGGATTCCTAGCTCAGAATATAAGGAAAGCAACTTCAGGTTATCTAGCCAAGAACATATCACTTTTCTCGATCTCAACACAACCCTTGACGACGATTTCGAAGGAAACCCCCCAAAGGCAAAACGCATTAAAATCCAGAAAAAAAATAAAAGGAAAATCAGTCCTGAAATTTGAATTAAGCGACGAGGAAGATCTAAGCCCCAAGCAGAGCATTACCCAAACAGAATCTACAACTGAAGGTGCGGCTGATCAATAGTCTACTGGGATTATATGACGATTCCAAGCTGGAATTGTAGGGGGCTAAAAACCTTGGACCCCAAGGTGATTAGCTTCATATCTAGTATGGCTAGGCTAAGTAATGCAGATTTTTTATTTTTGTGTATGAAACCAAAAGCCAAGTTTCATGTTTGGAACCAGTTTTTGTAAGGCTTGGATTTCCGGGGTGTATGGGGGTAGATGCTGATAACAACAGTGGAGGTCTCTTCCTTTATTGGAGTAAGCGGGTTGTAGTTTCCATCTTAGATGCTTCCAAGAATGGTATGGCTAATTTTTCATACTATATTGCTTTTGTTTATGGCGCCCCTAATCTCCCAGGAAGATAACAAGTATGGAACTCCCTTACCTCACTGTTAGTTGAGCACCAAGGAAATTGGTTACTAATAGAAGACTTTAACCAAGTGGAAAACAAGGAACAAAAACTTGGAGGATCAAAAAATATCAAAGGGGCAGGGAAGTTCCTAGACTGGAAACTACAAAACATATTTGATATTGACTATCATGGAGTCAATTACACATGGACTAATAATAGGTCAAATAAGGATGCAATCTTTGAAAGAATAGACAAAGCCTTCTGCAACATAGACTGGAAAAACCATTATCCTGAAGCCTCGATCTGGAACCTCCCAATACTCTTATCAGATCATAGTTCATTGATACTTCAACTCCAAAAATAAGATAATCAAAAGAAGTCAAGACCTTACAGATTGGAAGCCTAGTGCCTTGAATATGACGAAGTGAAGCTAATAATCCAACAAGAATGGACAAATAATGTTGAAGGTTCTAGCATTTTCAAACTGCAGCTAAAGCTGCAAAAGACTTTAAGGAAAATAAGATCTTGGAGTCGTGATTATAAAAGCACAACAACATCAACTGGGACTTCATAAACAACAAGCTCAGCAAAGCTCATAAGGGAATTGAATCTACAGATCAAGCTAATGAGAACAATAAGCTAAAGGAATGCTTAGAGACAAGCATAGATGACAAAGCTGTCTATTGGAAACAAATAGCAAAATCAAGATGGGACACTCTGGGAGACCAAACTACAAGCTTCTTTTACAAAAGTGTAAATACAAGAAAGTGTAGAAACGAAATTAGAGCGATCAAAACTCCAGAAGGAAACTGGTGTACAAACAAGAGTGAGATAAAGGACCTATTTGTTGCTAATTTCAAAGACCTATTTAAAAGCAACTTCCTAGAAGACAACAACTCCTCTCCTAATGACCCAATACTGGAGCCAATGCCAACATTCACAAAAGAGCATATCCAATTCTTGTCTCAACCCTTCTCAGACAATGAAATCCAAGAAGCAGCTTTTATCCCTCATCCTCTTAAATCTCCAGGACCAGATGATATGCCACCAATTTTTTATCAGAAAAACTGGGAGGAAGTCAAACATGATGTGGTGAATAGTGTAAGATCGTTCCTTTCAGGAGGGCACATCCTCCGGGAGAAAAATCATACGTTCATCACTCTAGTCCAAAAGAATGATCGTCCACAAACAATCAACGACTTCAGACCAATAAGCCTCTGCAACACTTCCTACAAAATCATCTCCCAAACCCTGGTTAATAGACTAAAATCCATACTAGGAGATCTAGTTGATGAATTCCATAATGCATTTGTTTCGGGGAGACGGATGATGGATAATTACTTTATCTCCCATGAGATTATAAACTGGGAGAGAAAGAGGAAGACAGGGACAAACTATGCAATCATCCTCAAAATAGACTTAAGCAAAGCCTATGATAGAATTCGATGGGATTTTGTCCATGCTATCCTAACAAAAATGAACTCCCCAGAGTTATGGATCAACTAGATAATGAAATGTATCACAACGGTCTCATATGCAGTTCTAGTCAATGGAGAAGCCTCTTAAAGTTCTTTCCAAAATCAGGACTACGAGAAGGTGATCCCCTATCCTCCTATGTCTTTATCTTATGCATGGAAGTGCTCTCTGGTAACCTGTCCAAACTCCAAAATAACAAAGAACTAACAAGGCCTGTAAATTGCTAGATCACCTCCAGAAATCTCCCATCTTTTCTTCGCAGATGATGCCCTAATATTTTTTAAAGCCAAACCACAACACTGTTCGACAATCAAAAAAATAGTTCAAGAATTTTGCCAAGAATCAGGAGAAATGGTCAATGTCGACAAGTGATCTCGTGTAATCTTCAGCCCTAATACTCCCGCAACCTATATCAGAATGATAAGAAATCCTTAAGGAGTGATCAACAAGTTGCATATAGGGACTTATCTGGGTTGTCCTATGGAAGTTGATCGAAGAACAACCTCTTACTTCAACGACATAATCTCAAAGACTACAAGCAAAATCCTTTCATGGAAATTTGTCAACTGCTCCCAAGCAGGATACCTTATACTTCTGAATACCATTCTGACCAATCAAGCCTCCCATATCCTCTCAATCTACTTCCTCCCTAAAACAATCACAAAAAAACTTCTCTCAATCAAGCCTCCCTAAAACATATATATGTATATGTATATTGTATATATATATATATATATATATATACATATATATATATGTATATACATATATATATATGTATACATATATATATATGTATACATATATATATATGTATACATATATATATATGTATATGTATATATATATGTATACATATATACATAGTATATATATTATATATGTATGTATATGTATATATATATATATATGTATATATATATATATATATATATATATATATATATGTATATGTATATATAATAATAATATATATATATGATATGTATATGTATATTATTATATATATATATATATATATGTATATATATATATATATATATATAATATATATATATATGTTGTGTGTGTGTGTGTGTGTGTGTGTGTGTGTGTGTGTGTGTGTGTGTGTGTGTGTGTGTGTTGTGTGTGTGTGGTGTGTTGTATATATATATATATATATATATATATATATATATATATATATATATATATAAAGAAGGAACTTTTTGGTAGCATAGAGCGGGCCACATAGGATTGTCATGTCAGCAAATTTATTTTTTCTTTTTTACAAAAATAGGGTTCTTCATAGATTTAAATACATATAAAGAGCTTTGGATAAGCGAAAATTAGAGTTTCGTGTTGAATGAACAACTTAAATTATTGTATTATGTAATTTGTGTATAACTTTTGCTACGTAATTCAGAATATTATATTTTTTGTACCATACATTGGATAGTGCTCGAAATATATATGCTTCGAAATAAAATCCATATACAATATAGTTCTACAACTTATGAATAGAACGCGCCACGTAGGATTGTCATGTCATCAAATTTTATTTTATTTTACAAAAATAGAGTTCTATATAGAAATTGCAATTAAAATAACATCATAAATGGTCGAAAAAAATGAAATTTCGTCAAAAATGACTTCAATATTCATAGCTTGGATATAAAAAAAAATTTGAGACAGAATATGAGAACTCGAATTTGGGGGAAATAAAAAAAATACTTAAACCCATATATTAAAATCAAAAAATTGTGCCCATAATCGAATTTCAACATAAATTGCAGAGCTGGGCCATGACCACAAGCAAGCTCGGCGATCCATGACGGGCCGAGCGAAAGCCAATTCCATGACCGCCAAAGCCAACTCTGCAACTTGCTTGAGATAATCTTCAGCTAATAATCGGCGGTCTCAATTCAATAGAGAGAGAAAAAATCGAGTGTGTGGTTTGAATTGGGGAAAATTGATGAAAATGATGTTCAATTGTATAGAGAGAAAAAAAATATTGCGTGAAATTCAGAAATATGGGTATGATAATTGGGGGATAGTGGTTTGATTTGGGGAAAATATCGTCGCATGCATCACGTGCAGTAAAAGCTAGTCTCTATTAATACAGAGGAAAGGAAGGGATATAGTGTCCCCCTATCAAATCACTCAAAAGCCCTCGTGATTTTTTAATACTTAAAATATACCCTTTAGGTCCTATTCTGTTAAACTTATTTTAACTTAGTTAATATCTTATAAGATAAGATAAGATTATATTAGATTAGATAAGATAAGATTAGATAAGATAAGATAAGATCAGATAATATAAGATAAGATAAATAAGATATTTTGTTTAACTTATCTTCACTCATTTCAGAAAAAATAAGATAAGATAAGTTCAAATAGGATAAGATATCTTACAAGCATAATTGATTAAAATATTTGGAGAAATTTCACTTGATACCATCGTACTTTGGACTTTTCCATTTTATACCCAATTGTTTTTGGAATTCTAAATAGTACCACTACAGTTTAGATTCATTATTTATGGTAGCATTTCACTAAATAAAAAATTAGTTTTGGGTTAAATATGGATAGCAATTTGTCTCGTTTACGTGCCTTGTTCATCGTGGAATTGTTTAGCTAATGTTACGATATGTCTACTTATTATGCATTGAGTTTGATCGTTAAGGACAAAAATGACTCTCAAAACCTTAATTATGCAAAATTAGACAAACCGCTTACCATATTTAACCCCCAAACTAACATTTTATTTGTTAAGCATAACGGTAAGGTAGAGTCCAAATTACAGTGGTACGCTATAGAATCCAAAAAAAAGAAATTCGGTACTATATGAAAAAACCTAAAGTATAGTGGTACCAAGTAGAATTTCCCAAATATTGTATTAAACTTGAATTAATAATAAGAACGAAGAAAGAAAAAATTAATCAACTCGGAAAAAAATAGATAAATTAAATAAATTCAAACTTAATAAATTAAAATGTGTGGTGTTCTTATGTCCATTTTTTAAATGACATACTAATTGTAAGTGCCTACTTTGTTTATCACATTGAAAATAATTGGTAATTATAAAAAAAAATTTGCCGCATGTATTGCACGCACATAAAGTTATATTTGAGAATACGAAAGTCCGACCAAAAAAAATGTTATCACACGTATCGGGTGCATAGAAAATTAGTTTAAATTATAATATGTGTGTGTTCAACGTACATATTATTAATAAACACGACATTAAAACAATTTTGCTAAACATAGTATTTGATATAAGAATTCTTTATATTTGCATGATCAAAATTCAACTTTTATATATTTTGTCTACTTGCTTTTATGTATCTCTTGATAGTTTCCTAGTATTTTTATAATTTTCAATCTGACTCGTATATCTCTACTATATAAGGGAAGGGGAGAGTTATGGTGCCCCCCTATAAATTTACTTAATTACCCATTAGTAAATCAACTACTACCAAAAAAAGGAAAAATAAAGTCAAAGTGAAAGTCAAATATATTTTTAAAAATTAACTTAAATATTGAAAACAATCAAGTTATTATTGAGAGGTGGTAACTTTTAACCCCTTTAGGGTAACTTTTAACACTTTTAGGGTAACTTTTGTCAGTTTTGGGATAACTTTATTATATTAAGGGTAGTTCTATATATTTCAAGGGTAACTTTATTAATTTATTATAAGAGTAACTATTACCACTTTTTTAGGGTAACTTTTACTATTTTTAGGACAACTTTTTAAATTTTAAGGCAAACTTATTTTAACTTTGATTATAGTTAAACCTATGTAGGATTCGAACCTACATCGTTGTGTCTTACACAATGTTTTGCTAATTGGGCTAATAGGTTGTATGAATTTCGCCAAATATATGTTAGTGAGAGGGGGTAACAAATAACTTTAAAACAACAACTAATAACAATACTTTGGAAACTGATAAAAACAGAGTATGCTACACCATAATGAATAAGATAAAAATAACAGAGAGAACACAAAAAGTAAAAAGTAGACAATACCACATGAAACGAAAGATTATTAAAAGTTTTACACAGACCGCCACAAGTCTCCCATCCTCGACGAAAGGCTGAAGCAAATAAAGCAAGTGAAGCATATGAAAGAATAAAATGATGATTTTGTTCAATACATAGTTACAACCTACAGTCATCTACAAACAAGGAAGAGTTCATCGCCATGACATAGTAACACATCAGTACGAGTGTACAACAACACATTAGCAGAGAACATAAGAGAAATAATGTTAATTAATATAACCTCCAAACATTCCTCCCTTGAATATGCATAGCTACAAAATCAAATCACCGACAACTTTTAATTTTCCCCCACCTTCTTCTTCAACTTTCATCTTCTTGAGCCTTCTCTTTCTTTCTCAACTCTCATAATCAAAAATCTAGTGAAAGAATAATATCAAAATTTTCAAAATTCAACTTTCCATACATGCTCATATTAGAAATATAAGAAATTTCGTGAATATCAGAAATTTCAGATTTCATATCAAAATACAATCAAGAAGGTTCAAAATACATGATCATCGTTATCAATCTTAGGCTAAATCGAAGACAAGATACGCCAAGCACCGTGAATTGAGCCGACGACATTCTTCTATGCGGCAGAGAGAAGGTGGTTCTCTTCGATTGGAGAGTTGACGCCGGAAGAGTTGTGACGACGAGTTTGTCTATGTATTTCGCATTTCTTCATAACTTATGCTTGTTCAACGAGTTTCTCCATGTAAACAAGCTGTTATCTAGTTAGGTTTTTGAGGATCACCATTGTTTGAGGAGAGAATTTGGGTGTTTTTTTTTTTTTGAGCGAAAAAGAAGAGGAAGAGAGAGGGGGTTATTTTGGATTTTATGAGGGGAAGGAGAAAGAATTCCAGCCCTTAGATCATCTGAGTAATATTATTTGATGGCCTAGATCTTCTGTTTTCAGTTTTCATTTTAATGAGTGTTTTCATTTTAATGAGTGTTATGATTAGGAAATTAAGTCAGCCAAAGGGTAGGGATCGAACCCCTAACTTCAGGGGCCAAGGGGGAGCGCTCTAACCACTTGAGCTAACTCCTATCCTTTCATAGAATATTTATTGTAATTATTCCTGTTTGTTTTTTCACATATATCTATATGTCATATCTTATTCTTTTCTCCATGAACTTGATTCTACTAAACTAATTGGAAAATTAAGGTTCACGTTTTTAAACTATTTGAGGTCACAGATCATTAAAAAAAAGGAGAAAGTTTGATAAGTCTTGAGGTCATGATGGATGAAGAGGTATATTTTTCTCTTAAACAATATTTTCGACTATGTAGAGGTTAGTTTTATATTTAATTATTATATTTATGATACTGTCATTATGATTTTTTTTTTCACTTTTCCATCTTCCATTCTATATGCGTTAGTGTTTATGTGCCATTAAAAGTTGAAGTTGTGGCTGACACTCATGTTCTCTTTAATTTTTCTGTCATGCATCTATTAAATAAGCACCTTCTACTTTCTTCAAGTATCCTTGAAGTGTTTTCATGTTAAAATTGTATTAACTATGTTAGTCATACGAATTATCGAAATACTATTTAATAATAGACTTAGCTACAATATTTAGTTTAATGTTAAAAAATAAAAAATTTATATATTGCAGTAAAAAATCTAGAAATATAAGTATAATGACAAATACTTTATCCGTTCTTTTTCTACTGCAACAATGGGTTTGGGCATGATTTTTAAGGAAATGAAAAAATGGTTAATTTAGCATAGAGGTACCCTTTAATTAACAAGCGTAGGGGATAAGTAAATCCTTAATAAAGTAAAATCAACTTTCTGAGGTAATTTGATAAGTAATTGATGATGATTTTATTAACATAAAATAAAAACAATATTATCAATTATAATTGTTTTTTGTGAAAGTATTGGGTCAGACCGTCTGACCCAATATTCTCGTCAGACGGGCTGAGCCCAGTACTATAATATACAGCAAAGGAGAAAAGAAAGATTAAAAAGAAAAAGGAAAAGAAGGTTCAAAATATCCAAAGCTACAGACCCATTTTCTCTCCTTCTTCTTCGCTGAAACTACCCTTGCTTTGCTGAAAACAAAATTGTGATGTTTTTGGTAGAATCAACAGTAAGGTCATCTTCAAACATAAGTCGTCTTTGAACAGCATCCATGGTAGAATCAGCAGTAAGGTCATCCATGGTAGAGGTGACCAAAGATCGAGCGAAGAAAGAAGAAGAAGAAGAGAGGAGAGAGAAGGAGAAGAAGACAGAGATTTGGGTTTGTTAAGAGAGAGAATCCTGAAACATCATCATTCATCATCATCGTTTTGCTGTAAGGTGCAGCTTGCACCAAAACTTCTAAGTCTTCTATTGCAAACTTGCAACGAAAATAATATACAGTGGGTTACTGGAGTAAGAAGGAATATCTAACTGAAACCAATAAAACATAAAGAAACCAATAAAGTATAAACCAACTGAGACAATAAAGAAACTAACTAAAATCATTAAACAAACAACTGAAACTATAAAACAACTAACTAAAATTATCAAACAACCAACTGAAAAGCATAATCCATTAATTGAGGTGATCTGTTTAAAGCAAGCTTCAAAATCGTTTAGATTTTAGATCTTGATGACAAAGAGAGAAGATGGCAGAAGAGGAATGAAGAAGAAGGAGAAAGTGAGAGAAAGCAGAGGTTAGTGTTTTATTTTCTTTTCAGTTGGACTTTGTTTTCTTTCAGTTGGACTTTGTTTTCTTTCAGTTGGACTTTGTTTTCTTTCAGTTGGACTACCTGAAAAAAAATGAAGACTACCTGAAAAAGAATGAAGACTACCTGAAAAAAAATGAAGACTACCTGAAAAAGAATAAAGACCAATTGAAACCCAAAGTAAGTCTAACTGAAGTACAAAAACCAACTGAAAAAAAAAGAAGACTAACTGAAAACAAAATGAAGACTACCTGAAAAAAAATGAAGACTACCTGAAAAAAATGAAGACTACCTGAAAAAAAATTAAGACTAACTGAAAAAAAATTGAAACCACCTGAAAGTCGTCCGACCAAAGATTATGGTCGGACGAGTCCGACCAAAGATTATGGTCGGACGAGTCCGACACAATACGTTCTCTTGTTTTTTTACTAAAAGTGGAGTGGTCAAAATAGATAAAACTACCTAAAGTAGTTATTATTGTAATAAAAAAAGAACAGAGAAAGTATGTAAATAAAATGATGTTGAAAAATCTCATTTTAGAATAACACAAAATCGACAATACTAATAAAAATTTGCAAAAAAAAAAAAAAAATATAAACAAGAATCCATAGAACAGACGATTTTCAAAACTAGTACTATATATTGTTTTGTTTTTTTTTGGGATTGTGTCGGACTCGTCCGACACAACACTCTCATCGGACGAGCAACGCAACAACGCGCGCGACTTATTAAAGACCGAAAATAAAAAAAAAATAAAAAAAACAAAAAAAACACTTTCATCCCCTTCATCCGCTTCATCCGCCATTGTTCAAGAACAAAAACATATCCAACACTTCCACTTTCTCACTACAAATCTAGTTCCACTACTGAAATCTAGTTCGTTACAAATTGAACAAGAATGTCAGCCGAAGATTCGAATTCACAAATCGCAAGTTCGTTACAAATTGATCTGAGCAATGAGAATACTCACAGAGATCTCACATTACAAATCGAACTAAACAATGAAAACCGTAACACAGATATCACATCAGAAAAAAAAAGAAAGAAATTACATGAAGAATCAGCTGGAATACAAGACAAAGTAACAGGTATATGTCTAAATTTAATTTTCAATTGCATTTACTCATTTTCAGTTATAATTTTGATTGTATCAGTTAGTATGCATAAAATTACCTTTTACATTGCAACAAAAGTCTATTTTTCACTCATTAACTTTTTTTTCAGTTAGACTTAATTAGTTTTCAGTTAGACTTATAAAGTGATCAGTTAGAGTACTTTAGTTTTCAGTTAATATAGTTTTCAGTTACACTTAATTAATTTTCAGTTGGACTTATTACCTCTTCAGTTAAACTTATTTACGCTTCAGTTAGACTTATTTACTCTTCTGTTAGACTTATTTACTCTTCAGTTAGACTGATTCAGATAGACTTATTAAGTGTTCAGTTAGAGTAATTTATTTTCAGTTAGACTTATTTACTCTTCAGTTAGACTGATTCAGTTAGACTTATTAAGTGTTCAGTTAGAGTAATTTAGTTTTCAGTTAGACTTATTAACTCTTCAGTTAGATTATTTACACTTCAGTTACACTTTTTCTTTTCAGTTAGACTGATTCATAGACTGATTCATTTAGACTAATTTAGTTTTCAGTTAGACTTATTTAGTTTTCAGTTAGACTTTTTAACTCTTCAGTTAGACTTATTTAGTTTTCAGTTAGACTTATTTGCTCTTCAGTTAGACATATTCAGTTAGACTAATTTAGTTTTCAGTTAGACTTATTTAGTTTTCAGTTAGACTTATTAACTCTTCAGTTACACTTATTTTCTTTTCAGTTAGACTGATTCATAGACTGATTCATTTAGACTAATTTAGTTTTCAGTTAGACTTATTTATTTTTCAGTTAGACTTTTTAACTCTTCAGTTAGACTTATTTAGTTTTCAGTTAGACTTATTTGCTCTTCAGTTAGACATATTCAGTTAGACTAATTTGTTTTCAGTTAGACTCATTCAGTTTTCAGTTAGACTTATTTAGTTTTAAGTTAGACTTATTTTCTTTTCAGTTGGTCCTTAATTTATTTCATTTAGTATAATTATTCTTTCATTTGATACTATTACAATCATTCTCAGCTACACTTGTTTAGTTTTCAGTTAGTGCTTTTGTTCTTTAATTTAGTGTCCTAATTTTTTGACATGAACTCAACGCTGAACATGAATATCTCAAGTACATCAATGACGAAAATATCAGTAGCAGTTTAATAGGGAGACATGTTACAGATCACAAAGATGGCTACAACTTGTATCAAGCACACTCAAGAGCATTAGGATTTAGTATTAGGAAACAAACTCTAAGGAGGAGGAGAATTGATAATTCAATATACGAATTCTACTTGGTTTGCTCAAAGGAAGGAGGCTCAAAATCAACAAACAAAATAACAGAACCAAAAGAAAAAGACACACAACAAGAAAAACCTGTTCAGATACCAGATGTTGAGCAGCCAACCAAAAAAGAAAGGAAAGAGTAGTCAATGAAACAAGAACAGCATGCAAAGCCATGGTCAGATTTAAGCAAGAAAAACCTGGTGAAGACTTTGTTGTAGTAGCTCATGAGTTGCAGCACAACCATGAGTTGGTAATACAACAAGAAATACATCATCTGAAATCAGAAAGGAAGATAACTGAACAAAAAGGACAACTAATACAAACAATGGTTGAATCTGGCATAAAGCCAATGCATGCATACAACTTTTTGTGTCATGAGGCTGGATCAGAAGAAGTAGTGGGCCACACAAAAAGGGACCATCTAAACTATATCACACAGTACAGAACAAGATTGGTTGAAGGAAAGGATATGCAGAGTGTGTTGGACTTACTTCAGCAAAGAGCGGATGATGATCCTGCATTCTTCTACAGGCTGAAATTTGGGGAACATAACAACATCGTCAGCTACTTTTGGCGAGATTCAATGATGTTGGAGGACTTCAAAGCATATGGAGATGTTATGATATTTGACACAACATATAGGACAAACAAATATGGACTGATATGTGCACCATTTGTTGGCATAAATTGCCATTGGAAAACAACAATGTTTGCATGTGCTTTCATAACTAATGAAAAGGAAGAGAGCTTTGAATGGCTACTAGAAACATTCAAGAGAGCAATGTGCCAACAAGAGCCAAAGACAATTTTCACTGATCAAGATAAGGCAATGGGCAATGCAATTGAAAAGGTATTTTTCAGTTAGAATTATTTAGTTTTCAGTTAGAATTATTTAGTCTTCAGTTTGAGTTAATTATTTATAATTCAGTTAGACCTATTTAGTTTTCATTTAGACTCATTAATTTTTCAGATAGCCTTATTTACTTTTTAGTTACACTAATTTACTTCTCAGTTAGACTCATTGAGTTTTCAGTTAGACGTATTTAGTTTTAAGTTAGACTCATTGAGTTGTCAGTTAGACTTATTTAGTTTTCCTTAGACTAATTTAGTTGTCAGTTAGACTCATTTAGTTCTAGTTAGACTCATTTAGTTGTCAGTTAGACTCATTGAGTTTTCAGTTAGACTCATTTATTTCCACTATTTCAGTTAGACTTCTTTCTTTTTCAGTTAGACGTCTTGATTATTCAGGTAGACTTAATTAATTTTCAGTTAGACTTATTTAGTTGTCAGTTACACTTATTTACTTTTCAGTTAGACAAATTTACTTTTCACTTAGACTTATTTAGTTTTCAGTTAGACTTATTTAGTTTTCAGTTAGACTCATTTAGTTTTCATTTGGGCTTCATATTACTTCTTTTTGTCTAATGAAATTTTCAGTTAGCATTTACACTGTTTTCAGTTAGACTTCTTAAATTTTCAGTTGGTCTTCATATTATTTCTTTACCTTTTAAATTAGATTCACAAGAATTCAAATGAAAGTGATTTCTAGCATAATATGTACTATCTTAAATCAGGTTTTCCCAAATACAAGACATAGGCTTTGCCTTTGGCATATAGAGAAGAACTTTGTAAGCCACTTCGGATCCCTCAAGACCAATGAAGACTTCAAGAACATGTTCAAGAACTGTTTGATGGGGTGTCAAAATGAATCAGGCTTTGAAGAATTGTGGGCGAAAATGATGGAATTGTATGGACACGAGAAAAAAGAATGGTTCGAGCAAGTATATGATCAGAGACACAAGTGGTGCACCGCATTAAACAGGGATATGTTTTCAGCTGGAATCTTATCATCACAAAGAAGTGAAGTCACAAATAAGGCAATATCATTCAATGCAAAAGCAACAACAAACCTGTTTGAATTCTATCATATATTTGAGCAAACAGTGAAAAGATGGAGAAGCAATGAAACTAGTGACAACTTCCGGAACAGAACTGAACGTCCCAAAGCCGTCAAATCCAAATCAAAGCTTCTGAAACATGCTGCTGATGTATACACACTAGCACTATATAATGACTTTGAAACAGAGTATGAGTGGGCAATGGCATCATTTTTACGAGCATTTGCAACAGAAAACTCACAGCTGAAGTTGTTTGAAGTCTCACCAGAAGAAGATTTCAGCAATTCACATACAGTAGCATACGATGAGGCGACAACAGAATTAGTGTGCTCATGTCAATGCTTCACAGAGACGGGGATGCTTTGCTTTCACATAATAAGGGTCATGCACATGTTCAGCATATTTCAAATACCACAACAATATATCCTTAAGAGATGGACAAGACTTGCAAAGTCAGCAGTATGGGAGAATGTTCAAGGTTAGTGAAATAAATCAATATGACTAACTGACAAATGAAAGCAACTAACTGAAAAACTGAAGACTCCAACTGAAACAATTAACTGATCACCTGAAAGATTTAATTAGTGAACTGAAAAAAAAAAGGCTCCAGCTGAAACATTACTATAACTAACTGATAAATTAATGTTACTACCAGAACATTAATTGGGGGTTTTCTTTGTGTGTGGGAGGGGGAATATTAGTAGTGGGGGGTTTTGGGGGTGTGGGGTTTAACACTTAACTAACTGAAACAATTAACACACCACCTGAAAGAATTTATAAGCTATCTGAAAATTTTAGTTAGTCAAATGAACTAATTGACTAAGAAACATTTATTAAAGCAGACAAGGACCAAAGCCAAAATGCACAGTTGTGGACACCATGGAGACATGCAATAACCAAGAATTTCTACAACCTAGTGTCAATATGTCAATCAAATGAGGATGCAAGAACATTATGTGACAAGTCGTTGAAGGAATTATACAAATCAGTGAAAGAAGTTTTCAAGACTGATCAACAAAAACAACAAGAAATCGAAGATGAAGAACTACGAAGACAAACAGTTGAAAATCCTGAGTGATAAAGACAAAAGGAAGACCACCAAAGGGAAACAAGAGAGTAAAAGGACATTTTGAGAAGCGTAAAATGAAGACAAGGCATCCGAACGAATATGGAACAAAAACCCCAAATGTACCTCAAGTTGAATAGTGTTCAAATAATATTAGTTTTCAATTGTATTCCACTCAGTAATTGTATTGAAATTTACACTTGTTTATTCCTAAGCTACTCGAAATTCATTAATATTAGTATTTATTGACCTTCAGTTAGACTTGTTTTTTTTTTCAGCTAGTCTTTCTAGTGCTTCATTTAGACGTGTTTACTTTTAAGCTTATATTAATTCAGTTTCAGTTAGACTTGTATATTTTTCAGCCAGTGTTAATTCTGCTTCAGTTAGACTAATTTATTTCTCAGCTTATCTTTATATGCTTCAGTTAGACTTGTGTCTTTTTCATCTAGTCTTAAAATGCTTCAGTTAGACGTATTTATTTTTCAGCTTGTATTAATTGTACTTCAATTAGACTTGTGTATATTTCAGCTTCAGTTAGACTTATTTGATTTTCAGCCTCTATTAATTACGCTTCAGTTAGACTTGTGTAGTTTTCAGCTAGTATTAAATTTCCTTCAGTCAGACTTATTTATTTTTCAGATAGTATTAATTGTGCTTCAGCTAGACTTCTTTATTTTTCAGCTAGTCTTTATAGAGCTTCAGTTAGACTTGTTTTTTTTCAGTTAGACTTAATAACTCTTCAGTTAGACTTGCTTGTTTTTCAGCTACTATTTACAGTGTATAAGTTAGACTTAAAATTTATATTTACAAATATATGTCATACACTTATTATTATGAGTTAGATTTTTCATTTTTCAGTTGGTATTTGTATTTTTCCAATTAATTTTCAAACAACTTCATTTTTACACAAATGTATTCCATTCAAAGTAAGTGTAAATGTACAATTCATTAAAGAACACATATATAAAATGTAAAATGAGTTCTGTGCTATTTGTACTGTACATTGCAAAATTCAATGGTTTCTATTTCTACTGTACATTATAATAATAATAAAAAAAAGTTTGGCACCTAACAATAATGAAATTTCAACAGTTGCTCTATTTTCACTTTGTCTCCAAAATTATTATTCAACACATCTTCTACTTTCGCCTCATGATCCCTCCTTCGCCGTAAAATGTGTGCTTCTTTTCTATTCGTCTTCTTTGATCGATTAAATGCTAATTTATCTAGGACAGCCTCTTTATCCTTCCTTATCTTCTGTCTTGCCATCAGTTCAGGTTTCTTTGCAGACCAAACATAACAGTCATGCTTCACTTTCTCTCTCAGTTTGTTTAAAGGATGGTCCACAAGACGAACAGCAAGCCTACACCGCTCAAGGTTTTTGGTGGCTGCCTAAAAAATAAAAAAAATCAAAACTATTAAAAAAGGTTCAAAAATGTAACAATTACAAAATAAAACTAACTGAAAATAAACAACAACATCAACTAGTCTTTATAGTGCTTCATTGTTTTTCAGGTAGTCCTTATAATGCTTTCAGCTAGTAATGATTGTGTTTCAGTTAGACTTGATTGTTTTTCAGCTAGTATTTATTATGTTTCAGTTAGACTTGTTTATTTCTAAGCTAGTCTTTACAGTGCTTCAGTTAGACTTCATTATTTCTCAGCTAGTCTTTATAGTGCTTCAGTTAGACATCTTTGTTTTTCAGCTAGTCTTTCAAGTCCTTCACTAACTGCCTATCATACCTTTTTCTATTAAAAAACTTTCAAAAACAGAAATTAACAAGCAAAATAAAGTAATCATACCCTTTTCAGGTCAACAAGTGCAGCATGGTTAGTATTATGACCGTCATACAGCTCCATGGTTTTGATTGCATAGACACCACAATCAAAATTGTTGTCCTTGCTTCTCCAAGGGAAGTAAAGAGTCGATGTTTGCCAATGGTGGAGACGATCAAAATCACGACACTCATAGTCTCTTGCATAAAAGAATCAAAAGCACGACACTGCATTTGAAGATCAAAAAAAAAAACAACAATTAAAAAACAAGTAATAAAATGGAACAAAAAAAAAATACAAATGCTCATAAAAAGGTACTTACAAAGTATGTAAGACCGTTAAATTCCTCATGCTTATATCTATCAATGTCCTTCATGTCTGTACGATTGTCAATATTTTCAATCCTTTTTGCTTTCTTGTTCAGCACCAAGACAGTATAATGATCATCCTTGTGAACAGGAACAAAAATCTGGAAGATAAACATAAGATGCAAAAGCAATAAGTCTACCTGACAGAGAACAAAAAACGAAATGAAATACTAAAAACACTAGCTGAACTAAAAACATACACTAACTGAAAACATAAACTAGGACTAACTGACAAGTAACATACACTAACTGAAAGAGAAAATTACACTAACTGAACAAATAAAAAAATAGTTAACAATAATACAACTAACCAGTTCAGCTTCTCGAATATCATTGCGTGGAAATGATTTCACCCATGAAGAAATAGCTTCCTTACATTTCTTGTAGAATAAATCATCATCTTTTGTAATAAGCTTTTTCTTGTTTTCTTCCCATTCCTTAAACTTCTGATCATACTGCCTAGTGCCCTCCAGGTTCTTCAAAATAATCTCATTTTCAGCAATCTCACTCTCAAACTGAACCTTTTTTACCTTCTCAGCACACAACCAATTGATATAGTTCTACAACAAAAGAAAATAGATATTATGACAAACTGAAACATTAAGTTTAGTTTTCAGTTAGACTTTTTAAAATGTCAGTTAGATTTAATTACTTTTCAGTTAGACTTATTAAGTTTTCAGTTAGACTCATTAAGTTTTCAGTTAGACTCATTAAGTTCTCAGTGAGACTCATTAAGTTTTCAGTGAGACTTATTTACTTCTCAGTTAGACAAATTTACTTTTCAGTTAGACTTATTTAGTTTTCAGTTAGACTCATTAAGTTTTCAGTTAGACTCATTAAGTTCTCAGTGAGACTCATTAAGTTTTCAGTGAGACTTATTTACTTCTCAGTTAGACAAATTTACTTTTCAGTTAGACTCATTTAGTTTTCAGTTAGACTTATTAAGTTTTAGTAAGCTCATTAAGTTCTCAGTGAGACTCATTAAGTTTTCAGTTAGACTCATTAAGTTTTCAGTTAGACTCATTAAGCTTTCAGTTAGACTTATTTACTTCTCAGTTAGAGTAATTTACTTTTAAGTTAGACTCATTTAGTTTTCAGTTAGACTTCTTTATTTTTCACTTACACTTATTTATTATTCAGTTACACTTATTTACTTTTTATTAGACTGAAAACATAATATGACCAACTGAAAAACATAACATCACAAACTGAAAAACAGAAGATGACTAACTGACAAAATAATATGACCAAATGAAAACAAACATATAAAACTAAGCAATAACAACACTTACAAAAGGCATAATATTAAACCAAAATCTCCTTGTTGCAGAAGGTGATTCCTCTTCTTGCCTATTGAACATGAAAGCGCATCCGTCAATAACTCCACTTGTCAGCCAACCTTGACGAGGCATGCTAATTAAGTCGAATTTGTACAGCTGAACCGCATAGTTGCTATGAGGATTATCAAAATCCACAATGAGATCACTTGTAAGTTCACTTTGCATAATGTCATTTTTCATCTTCACTTCCTCAGAATCTGTATCCAATGACATATATGCAACATCTTCATACTCATTGTAAAATAGATAATCAACCAGCAACCTCTGGTCAGGAGACAGATCACTCAAATATCTATTATAATGCTGCAAACTTCGACATAATATTATGCCATGGTTGTTGACAGGAACAGCATGCAAACCAGGCGTAGAAGATGAAACAACACCAGCTTCATTATCATACTCTTCTTTTTTAGCCTTGTCAGATGATGATTCAACTCCATGATCAGCAATCCTATCAATCAGGTCCTCCAAACCTTCATCGTCATAATCATCACCTGGTTCCTTAACCCTCACAACTTTCCCAACTTTCTCTGAAGAAGGGTCATAGTCCCACCCCTTCAATAATTCAGGTGTTGAAGGGATTTCTGACTTTACTTGTTTCTGAGGTTTGTAGGATTTGTATGATGATTGATCAGAATAAGAGCCATCACACTGCATTCAATTAAAATATTAAAAAAGCATGACAGATATACTAACTGAAAGATAAACATACACTAACTGAAAATAAAACAGATACTAAATGACAAGAAACATAAACCAAATGAAAATTAAAATTACTAACTGACAAGAATGATACACTAACTGAAACATAACATAATACTAACTGACAAAAAAGAAACACTAACTGACATGAAACTTACACTAACTAAAACAGAAAAATAAAAAAAGAAACTAAAACTATACTTACTCGAGGATATTTTACATTTACTGGAGTGATGATTGGAATTGAACTTCCAACACCCTCACCACTCTCTTCACTGTATGGAAGATCCTCAACAACAGGACTAGGAGTTAATAGTTGGAATGAAGGGCATCGAAATCAGCAATGTTTTTCTTTTTAGCAGAAGAATCAACTCTCCAAGACTTTCTGCTATATACATTCTCAACTGCTTCAACAACAGGAGGAGGAGGAGGAGGAGGAGTTGGAGTACGAAGATCAACAATATCAATACCAGCAGCGGTGCGAGTAGGGACGTGATCATCATCAGCATTCCTCCTCTTCCTATCAGCTTCCTTTGGTTGTTCTTTCTCAAAATCTTAATTCAAAAAAAAAAAAAAAAAAAAAATATAAAAAGTTAGAGTATCAAAATTTTCAGTTGGTCTGAATATGCTTTCAGTTTGACTTGTTTATTGTTCAGGTAGTCTTTATAGTCCTTCAGTTAGACTTGTTTATTTTTTCAGCTAGTCTTTATAATACTTCAGTTAGACTTGTTTTATCTTCCGTTAGACTTATTTACTATTCAGTTACACTGATTAAGTTAGACTTATTAAGTGTTCAGATAGAGTAATTTAGTTTTCAGTTAGACTTATTGACCCTTCAGTTAGGCTTATTTACACTTCAGTTAGACTTATTTTCTCTTCAGTTAGACTTACTTACTCTTCAGTTAGACTAACTTAGTTTTCAGTTAGACTTATTTAGATTTCAGTTAGACGTATCTACTTTTCAGTTAGACTTATTTAGTTTTCAGTTAGACTTACTTACTCTTCAGTTAGACTAACTTAGTTTTCAGTTAGACTTATTTAGTTTTCAGTTAGACTTATTACTCTTCAGTTAGACGTATTTACTCTTCAGTTAGACTTATTTGCTCTTCAGTTAGACTGATTCAGTAAGACTAATTTAGTTTTCAGTTGATATACTTTTCAGTTAGACTTAATTAGTTTTCAGTTAAACTAAAACAGTATTTCAGTTGTTATTTATAAGATATTATTTCCTTTAGAGCATCACATTTTTCAGTTGGTCATTGAATTCTTTCAATTAGGAATAACATGAAAGAAACTTACTTCCTCCTTTCTCTCCTTCTGTATAAACCCCAGCATCCAACTCCTTATTTCTTCCTTCCTCTTTATCTCCTTGAAGACCACAATCATCATCAGCATTGCCAGTCTTCTTCTTACCATCTTCCTTCGGTTCTTTCTCATTATCTTCATTCAAAAACAAAGAAATGAATAAATTCATTGACAAACTAAAACTATTTTTCCACCAGATTAAATAAAAACAAATACAAAAAGTTTCATTTGGTATTTATATGATATTCAGCTAGTATAAATATTATTTCAGTTAGAATATTACCTTCCTCTCCTACTTTGTCTTCATCTCCTTGAAGACCAGGATCACCATTATCTCCTCCTTTGTCTTCATCTACATGAAGATCAGCATCCTTATCTACTCCTTTGTCTTCATCTCCTTGAAGACCAGGATCACCATTATCATCAGCATCATCATCCTTTCTCTCATTATGATTCTGGTGATCCTTATCATCACCATCATCATCATCATCAATCATCTTCTTTATGCTGATCATCATCAGCATTCATCTTCTTCTCATCCTCCTCTCCTTCTTTTTCATCATCTTCATTCAAAACATAACAAAACAACTAAAAACACATAAACTGAAAAAATTCATTTAGTATTCATCTCATTTTCAGCTGGTGCTCATATTATTTCAGTTAGACTGTCAAAGTTTTCAGTTGGTCATTTTATTCTTTCCGTTAGAGTATCAAAGTTAGCTATTTCACTTCTTCAGTTAAACATTTCTTTCACTTAGAGTCTAAAGTTTTTATTCCAACCAGATTACAATACTACAACATGAAAATAATATAATGAAAGGAACTTACTTCCTTCTTTCAAATCAACTCCATGAACACCAGAATCCAAATCAGGAACATTTTCAATTCTTCCAAACTCCAATTCAACAGGCCGCTTCACCAATAGTGAAATTGTAGGATCAACTTTGTTTGCACTGTCTTTCGCTTCCAAATGACGCTTGCATATGTCGTCAATTTGACTCAGAAAATCTGGGTTAAATACTTCACTATCATCCAGAGAAATACTGTCTTGAGACAGCTTCTCGCCTTCCTCCCGAATATTCTGGGCAATCTCCAAATTAACTTGACAGAATGCAAGCGCATTCCTCTTCAACTTGTGCATGTTCTTCACATATTCCTTCAATTAAAAGAGCAAAATAGAATAAACAAACAAATCAATATGATGATAAGGACCATCTGAAACAACATAAACAGAAATATAAGGACCATCTGAAAGAATCAAACTATCAAATGAAAACTTAAATGAAATATAAATAAACTTATTTAGTTTTCAGTTACACTAATTTAGTATCCAGATAGACTTATTTAGTTTTCAGTTAGACTTATTTACTTTTCAGTTAGACTTATGTACTCTTCAGTTAGACTTATGTACTCTTCAGTTAGACTTTTTTAGTTTTCAGTTAGACTTATGTACTCTTCAGTTAGACTTCTTTAATTTTCAGTTAGACTTATTTACTTCTCAGCTAGACTTATTTACTTCTAAGTTAGACTTATTAAGTTTTCAGTTAGACTAATATAATTTTCAGTTAGAATTATTAACTCTTCAGTTAGACTAATATAATTTTCAGTTAGACTTGTTAACTCTTCAGTTACATAGTTTCACATCAACTGAAAAAATACAAAGATCAACTGAAAGAATACCAACATTAACTAAAAGCAGACCACCATCAACTGAAACAATAGCCTAGATTATTTTTAAGGTACTCTATATAGTGCTTCAGTTAGACTTCTTTGTGTTTCAGATAGTCATATAGTGCTTCAGTTAGACTTGTTTGCATTTCAGCTTATATAGATTGTGCTTCAGTTAGACTTCTTTAATTTTCAGCTAGACTTATTTACTTCTAAGTTAGACTTATTAAGTTTTCAGTTAGACTAATATAATTTTCAGTTAGACTTATTAACTCTTCAGTTAGACTAATATAATTTTCAGTTAGACTTGTTAACTCTTCAGTTACATAGTTTCAGTTAGACTTCTTTATTTCTAAGTTACACTTCTTTACTTTTAAGTTAGTCTTATTTGCTCTTCAGCTAGAACTGACATTATTTCAGTTAGAGGTCAACAGTCTTCACTTAGAGTTCAAGAGTAAAAAAAATAAAAACATAAGATAAATGAAACTCACAGGAACATCAAGAGCATCTATTTCCTCATCAGTCATCAAACTATGAGGAAGATCCATGATAAGCTGCCTAGTTGAAGGTGATGGACCCTCAACCACCTTAATTATAGGAGAACCAGACTTCCTACTAGCAACACTAACACTGGGAGTTTTAAACTCAACCTTCTGTTTTTCACGCTTCACCGGCAGAATAAAATCCATGTTGATCTCAAACTGCTTCACAACATCAGTCAAATCCTTCTCATCCTGCCAATAACTGATAAATGGCTTACTGACATTTGAATAATCCAGATTACGACACTTGAAGTTGTGAATAACAGCAAGAGTCAAAGCGCTGACGCATCCACGAAGCTTGAATGATACTTTCTTCTGTCCAAGCTCAATCTTCTTAATCATAATAGACTGATGACAGTCCAAAACAGCAGCACAAAGACTTCTCAATATATATCCACACCAGTCATAACTTGAAATTGCAGATACATCTTCTAAACTCTTGGCACATTTCAGCACAGGCCCTAAATCAGCTATAGGACATAGAAGCTTCGACAACGAAAAGATCACAAATAACTTCTTGAAATCATCCCCGGATTCATATTTCTTAAACAAATCATCCCAATTTTTTCTACCAATATATACCTTCTTGGGATCAGAAATACCAAGAAACCTATGCCAATCCTTCCTGGCACTTCCAGCCTCTATCTGACTACCTTTCCTCCTAAAGGCGTCATCATCTATAACCTCTACTGCTCTATCTGACACAGGTAACCCCAAAACATCACTAATGGTAAACTTATTAAAAATCAGTTTACCATTCTTTGTTGAAAACATCATTCCAGATGCATTGTAATTTAACAACACCTCCAAATTCAGATTAGGACAAAACTTCTTTATCCTAATATCTAAGAGACTCCCAAACCCAATATCCCTAATGTCTCTTTTTTGCTCATCACTCAAATTACTAACCACTTCATTTAAATGGGAATAGTCTGACAATACTTGTAGATTAATTGACTTTATTTCTTGCTCAGTGAAATTCCTAACAAAAGTGAACAAAAATAACTTTAAAACATAAAAAAAAAAACACAATCATATAATATAAAAGGAGAATAATGAAAAAAACATACGATCTATCAAATGTGTCTTTCTGTTGATCGGGATTAGATCTTGAAAATGAAAACTTGATTGGTGATAAATCAGATTTGCTTTTCTTCTTAGACAAGGATTTATCACATCTGAAAGAAAGAAAGTTTAATCAAACAATAAAACTAACTGAAAAAAAAAAGCATCAACTGAAAAAATACAAAGATCAACTGAAAGAATACCAACATTAACTGAAACAATGGCCTAGATTATTTTTAAGGTACTCTATATAGTGCTTCAGTTAGATTTCTTTGTGTTTCAGATAGTCTATATAGTGCTTCAGTTAGACTTGTTTGCATTTCAGCTTATATAGATTGTGCTTCAGTTAGACTAGTTTATTTTTCAGTTAGTCTTTACAGTCCTTCAAAGTAAATTCTTTATTTTTCAGCTAGTCTACATAGTGCTTCAGTTAGACTTGTTTGTTTTTCAGATAGCCATATAGTGCTTCAGTTAGACTTGTTTATTTTTCAGCTAGTCTATATACTGCTTCAGTTAGACTTGTTAATTTTTCAGATAGTCAAAAAAGCTTCAGTTAGACTTGTTTGTTTCTCAGATACTCTCTACAGTCATTCAAAGTAACTTCATTATTGTGCTTCACTTAAACTTGTTGCTTTATCAGCTAGTCCTTATTATTTCATTTAGTATAATTATTTTTCATTTCATTCTATTCCAATTACACTTAAAATTTTCATTGAAAATTTACATTACTTCAGTTACACTTGTTTCTTTATCAGTTAGTCAATATAGTGCTAAAGATACACTTGTTCGGTTTTCAGCTAGTATAAAAGTGCTTCAGATAGACTTGTTTGGTTTTCAGCTAGTATATAAAGTGCTTCAGATAGACTTGTTCGTTTTTCAGCTAGTATACAAAGTGCTTCAGATAGACTTGTTCTTTTTCAGCTAGTCTATATAGTGCTTCAGATAGACTTGTTTGTTTTTCAGATAGACTTATTTAGTTTTCAGTTAGGCTTATTTAGTTTTCAGTTAGACTTATTTAGATTTTAGTTAGACTTATTTAGTTTTCAGTTAGACTTATTAAGTGTTCAGTTAGAGTCATTTAGTTTTCAGTTGGACTTATGAACTCTTCAGTTAGACTAATTTACGCTTCAGTTAGACTTATTTACTCTTCAGTTAGACTTATTTACTCTTCAGTTAGACCGATTCAGTTAGACTTATTAAGTGTTCAGTTAGACTTATTTACACTTCAGTTAGACTTATTTTCTCTTCAGTTAGACTTATTTACTCTTCAGTTAGACTGATTCACTAAGACTTATTTAGTTTTCAATTAAACTTATTTAGTTTTTCAGTTAGACTTATTAACTCTTCACTTAGACTTATTTGCTCTTCAGTTAGACTTATTTGCTAAACAAAATCAACTGAAAAAATATAAGAATAAACTGAAACAATACAAGAATCAACTGAACGAATATAAATATCAACTGAAAACAACATCAACTAAAAGAATACAAGTAGCAACTGAAAGAATATTATAATCAACTGAAAGAATATATAAATATCAGCTGAAAAACAACAACAACTGAAAACATCTGTATAAAACAACAAAAACTGAAACACAAACCCTAAAAACATGAAATAAATACTCTGATAAACTGAAAACATTCAAAAATAGAAAAAAAAAATATCTAAACTACTCTAAGAACTTGAAATCTACCTTGGATCATAATCACCATCTTTCTCTTTCTTCTTCCCAGCAGTAGACACTGCCAAAATTTTTCCTGAAGATCCAAGACTCTTCACCTTCTTCGACTTCGGGCTACATTACAATTACAACAACAAAAACGCTCAAATTTTGAAAACAAAAAAAAAATTACAGCAAAAACAAACGAAATTATACCTAGAATCATCATTTCTAATCCTCTTCACCATATTTGCGATGCAAATGTAATGGATTATGAACAAAAAAACACGCTAAGTTTCAACAGCAGAGAAGCAGAGAAGCAGAGGAGCAGAAAAATTCTAGAAATAATCAGTAAATAATATATCGGTTTCTTTGAAATGAAGAAGAATCAGTTTTAAAACTAGCGAGAATCAAGCAGAAATCCAAAAAACAGTTTCAAAATCGAAAAAAGATAATGACCTAATAACCGTTATTTTTTTTCAAAAATAAACAAAACTGCTGATCAACAAAACAAATATGAAAAAAAAAGGAAAGCCCGCGCGTTTTTTTTGGCCAGGCCCGTCCGACGGAAGCTATTGGGTCAGACGGTCTGACCCAATACTTTCACAACTATTTATACATTGTAGGCGACGTGGATTCACCAAAACTTCCATAGTTAGGGACTCCACAGTGGACACTGGACACCAATTCAGTGAAACTCTTATCTCTCTTTCCCTCCCTATCTCCTAAACTCCTAAACTCCTAACTCATACTTTCTCTGTCTTCCACCATGCTAGCGACTCCAAACATCCCCACATGGTCCTGCTTCGGCGACACCTTCAAAAACCCTTCTCCCTCCTACTGTAAGCTCTTCTTCTCACTCTCTTTGCTTTTTTTTTTTTCATTCATAATTCAATTTATGCGTCGTTAATTACTCTATGGACTATGTTCACCTAAATTTTATTGTATCTATCTATATTTTCTTGCAATTTTTTTCTATGGCTTAGAATCAAATTAGAGAATAATATATATGGATTTTCAGAATGGTAATATTTGTTTGTCAAGGTACAAGTATTTTGGAAAAATTGAAATAATTTGTAACACTTATTTCTTGGTCAATTATAGTAACTTCAACCATTTAGATAGTTGTGACTGCGTTAAAGATATGTTTTAGCTATGTGTTACTAGACACCTCTCTAGAGTCTAGACCTGATAGTGGCGTGGATATTGTCATGTTTGCTGTATAATTGAAGCCGGAACGCTGTTGCTGGGTTTGAAACAAATTATAATTAGGATGGAAGTCAGGAATGGATCAAAGCTATGGCTTAGGTACCTACTTGCTGGTAACATGTAATGCAAGCCACACTGCAGACTAGACAATGTATAGTCAGTATTATAGCCAGCTACAAGGTTTTTGATGCCCTTTACTCACCTTCATTTACATTTCTGGATTATCTACAAGTTTATTTTCGTTCAAGTATTGATTGCTTGATTTGTGAAGCCATTGAGCCATTTTGAGTCGAATTAGTAGTAGTCTTTTGTAAAATTAGAATGGTAAGATTCTAGATGCATGGTAATTGTTATTGGGTCGACATTAATCTAACATTTATAATCTTTGAGATGTTTCTGGAAGTGAGTGACAAAATTGAAATGAAAGTCCAAAGAAAGTATAGGAGTCAAGGAGAATCTCCAGCTTTGCTGACATCTACTTGATGCAATAAGCTCAAGATCTTTGTCCAGATGCATAGGGTTCTCATTTCATAATGCTATATTTAGTTATAATGCTCTATTGTATTCATAAGACCGACTATCTTATTTGGTTTGCAGGTAAGTCAAGCCTACATAGTAATTGTAATGGACGTCTACACTTTTCATGTATGAAGGATAGATCTAGCAAGAGCTTGAGATCAGTACGTTTTTACGGTTTGTTTCTATCTTTACCGGATAACTTTGCTCAAATATTAGATTGATGCGAACCATTACTTGCTAACGGCAATTTACTTGGATGCTATTGCTTTTCTGCTGGTTTGTCATACCTTTTACCTTTAATATTTACGCTCCTCTGCATTTTTTTTCCTAAATTAGTATACATGCACTTATTGTGCATATAGGTCAAGAAGGGTTCTCTGGACAGAGGTGCATATTTGTGTGGATAATTTTTTCCAATGCCGCCTACGAGCCTGTTTGTTCTTCCGAGAGTTGGTTGAGGGTAAGCTAGAGTATATCTTGATATCTGGTAGGAATATGGACATTTATGTGTGCAAGTTGTCCATATTGGAGGGGATTGTGATAGATGAATAGCTTAAACTTGATATATACCTCTTTTATACTTCCTTGTGAAAGAACAAGTGAAGCGGGAAGCCATATCACTTAGGAAACTCATATATATAGAATTGTTTCTTAGCATTGCTAAAATACTAGAATTGATTTGGAAATTCTTTTAATTGGAATTAGAAGAGAACACTGTAAGGTCTTAGTTATCGAACTGTATGAATCAAGACTGGAATATGTATTATATTTCTGGCTTGCCAAGCCATAATATCCCCATTTGTGAAGTAGATTTGCCTTAGCCATATCAGCTGGTATATGATTGTTCTGGGGATGCTATAAGGCCATATAGTTCCAATAAAGTTGATATAGGATCCTTGAGAGCACACAACAACAAGCATCTATGATAGATAATCATTTCTTAACTGAAATCAAGACTGCTCTTTTCTCTGATCAAGAGACTTTTAGTAATCAAATGCTGCGTTTTAGTTACGGGTCTCATTTGTGATCCTTGTATTGCTGCAGGCTTGAGTACATATTTTAGTTGAAACTTGTAAAGTCATTTTGTCTCCTGGTTTAGACTAATCTCACTCGTACTTTGCAGCGAGTATGATGTAAGCCTATCTTTCTGGCTTATAAGAGGAGTAGAAACATATCTCTTTATGTCCTCCAGAAACTTCTTTGAGTTATTCATGGAAGCATATTATTATTCCCATCAGCATGTCACTTTTTTTTACATGATAGAAAGACAAGTCCTTAGCACTGTTAGAAATTAGAATACAAGGAAATAATACATACCGCCGTATTTTTTTAGTTGCAACATTTGGTTTTGTGGCACTATTCATCAACCAACTTTGTTAAAGTATCTCGCATTATTATATAAGAAAAAACATAGTCAAGTGGGGTCATGTTAGATTCGTCTCAATGCGAGGATAAATCAAATTTGTATAATTTTTAATTACACCCAATAACGTTCAAAGAATCGTCTCGACAAACGTGAAAAAACAAATGTTGCAACTAAAAAAATACAGAGGTAATAGGTATATATATGCAGTTCCAACTCTCAAGCTAAACTCACAATCATAAAATATTCCAGCTTGTCTATGGACCAAAAGTGGGGTATTGAAATTAATAGGAAAATCAGTTTGTATAGTTGCTGATCTGGCTTTGAGAAATCAGAAAAGCCAATTCTAAAGTATGCAAATACTGTCTACCATAATGCTATTTGCGAATCTTTTGTCAATACCTTTATGCTTCCTTCAAAGTATCTTGTGATCTGCTACTTTTATCAGACTCAAGATTGCCTTTACAATAAGACTGAAACTGTTTGTCTGAAATATGCTCTATAAGTAATAGGGCTGTGCGAAAAATCTGGCTGATTAATTCAAATCCATTAACCAAAACTCCCAAACCAAACATCTGGGTAACCAAACTGAAAATTTCGGTTTCAGATTGGCGTTTAAAATTACTCTATTATTGTCTTGGGCACGATATCTTTTATTGTGAGATTTTGGGGTACCTGAACTGTCAATTATATAGTTTATGTTACAACATTTGTGTATCAAACCAATACTCTAGCCAAATGGTAGAGGAATTTGGAGGTTTATTTTCTCATAAGGTTTGTGAATCTGAGTCTCACCATCCCCAAATATATCACATGCCTTTTCATTTTCTAGGTTCATCGCTTACATTAACTAATGAGTGTTTTAGTGGATATTTCAACATTTTGCCAAAAAATATTTTGTTATTTGATGGCCCCATTTTCCAATCATATAATTAAGGGAGTAAGCCTGTATTATGGAACATTTGCAACAGTAAACAACTTTGCTTCTTTTAGTTTAAAATACAACCCTATAGGCTATAGTTATCAATATTATACAACCGTGACATTAGTGATGGTTAAACCGTTAAACCTATTTACTACCCTAATCCAAGTTGATCCAAAACTACCATCTAACCCATTGATACCTCACCCCACCACCACCTACCACTGGAATCACCATACCCATCGCTCTCTCCCTGCCCCGTGACTTTCTCTCTCGTTCCCTGTGACTTTCTCTCTCTTCTCATCTCTCTTTCTTCTTTGCTGCTGCCTCCACCGATCTCCACCGCCATTTCCCTCAGCTTACCATAAGTTTCCTCTTCTGCGTCGCTGCTCTGTTCTCTCCTCCATCACCTTGCTGCTGGTGGTGTTAGAGGGGGTCGGGGAAGCTGCTCTCTCTTTCTCTCGCTTGCTCGAGTCTTCCTCCTTCCTCTACCTGCATTGCTACTGCCTGATCCTCTCTCTCCTCTCTCTTGTAGATCTGGTGGTTTCCAGTGGTAGAATGGTGGTTTTGATGGCCATTAGGTGGCGTCGTGGAGGGGTGGGAAAGTGGTGATGGAGTGAGGTTCAGGTGGAGGTGTGGGACTGTGGTGGCGGAGTGGGGTTCAGGTGGAGGGGTGGGAGTGTGGGACAGTGGTGGTAGGTGGGGTGTCAGTGGGTTAGGTGGTGGTTTGGGGTTCGGAGTTAACTTGGTTTAGGTAAACCAATACCACTAGTGGATAAATTAATGGTTTAACCATCATTAATGTCACGGTTATATAATAATACTAAGTATAGGGTTATCTTTGAAATTAATAAAAAAACGGTTTACCATTGCAAATGATCTATAGTAGAGGGTTGCCAATGGGAATTCCCCTCTAATGAATTACCTTTTTCAAAAAAAAAAAAAAAAAAAAAAGTCTCACTTACTAGCCATAGTTTCCTACCATCTGTATTGTTCTATTTGGCACGCTGCTCAGACCTCACTTAATCACATTTCTCACTTTGAGTAAGCAGGATGTTAAATTTTTTCACAAGCATGGTCTTTTGGTACTAAGCAACAAGAACTTGAACATGATGATTTCATGAAAATGACTATCTTACATGTCATTCACAAAGCAAAGCAAAAATAAGCCATCACCCGAACTGAACCTGAAAAGGGTACCCGGTAAACCGGTTACTAGATTTTTTGACACATAGCATGGAATTAAAAATCTCCCGTCCCGTTACAGAACAACAGTTCTATAACGGATTTTGGATTTATCGTTCCGCAAAATCCCGTTACAGAACGCCATAATAAATATCACATACTTTTCGCATTTTCCATTTCATAACGCAGTTTCGCCACGTTGCCACGTTTTTATCCCCGTTACATCTGTTCTTTTCAAACACTGGCCAAAAATATTGATGAATTAATTATATAGCTAATGAACCATGATATTCTAATAGATTTGATTGTATTATGTTGTAATAATGCTTCATAAATTAAAACATTGCAAATAAGGTTAGAGCATATTAATGTAATATTTTTTTTATAAAATTCACGCTGCGTCGGCCGCGATCCGCTCCATTCATCCATTACAAGCCGCTTCCGCGACAATGCAAACGTTACTGCGATCGCGACCGCATCTGCGATTTTTTTCCTTGGTACATAGGGTTAGAATATGTGTGAATAGAAATAAAACAATTCGCTGAAACGATCGGTACCGATTAACTAAACCTGATTTCACACCCCTCCAATTCGTACTTCATATATCCTTAAGAAGAGTTTAGTTTCGGCTATCTCTTCGGATTAATTGCCCAACAAAGTGCACTCTTTCCTTCAGTATGCTGATGTAATCATCTATAGAGAAGCTCCTTTGAAGTTATAGCTTCCCCACAGTCTTTTAAGGATGAGGCATTCTAACGTTCTTTGTAGAGGCCCGATCAAATCAGGGTTATTGTAGTTGAATCTTGTTTTCGTTTTTTGAAAAGATCTTGACTTCTTAATCTATGTCAATTATCAATGTAGTTGCTATTTTCCTTGGACGGAATTTTTCTTCAATGTACAAGATATATAGACAGAGAAAGTGTTCTCTTAAAGTCATCAGGGAATTAAACTCGGCCATTTTTTAGTAACATATTTAGGTGTTTCCATTCCGCAAAACCTGTTACAGAGCGGCACTATGAATTATATTCTTCCCTCATCGTCATCCGTTATATTACAGTGATCGCTGCAGTAGACTGTCTTTTTCTTGTTCCATCCGTTCTTTTCTCTAAACTTCCCATGGAAAAGAGAGAAGAGAAGCATACACCACAATAGAAAAACACATGTACACACCAAAGACGAGAGAAATATGTAGTTGGGGTATTCAAGTTAAGGTAGAAAGGTACTTTTTAAACAAAAAAAATTGCATGTATGAGGTTAAAACCCTATTAATGTGAATTTGGCCAAGATCCATTCTAGTGCATTCTTCATTTATAGTGTTGGGGATGGTTAGTAATCATGTTATCTATTTACAAAAGTCTGAATGTTTCATTTCATGCATTTTCTTTGCTGTTACCCCTTTTACTAATCTTACTGGTTTCTCAAGTGATACCTTCCTCCCTCCCTCCCCCCCCACCCCTCTTCCCCCCCCCCCCCCCCCCCCCCCCCGGCAAACAAAAACTTACATTTTATTATGTAGTATTACCTAATAATTTCTATGCTATCATGAATAATAACATCTTACTCCATCTCGAATTGTCTCCTGTAATGTAATACCTAAGAAAGAATTAAGTATCAATGCTGAAGCAATTCATGCTTATAGATTGTGCTTAGTGTACTAAAATTTAGTTTTGAAATGTGTATAATGTGGGTAGAAAATTTGGTTTCATTAATATTTTCTTAACCTTTTTGTTTAATTAGTCTTGTCTCCTGAAAATATGAAACCCTTGTAAAGAACTTAATCTCACCATCAGCTATAGTATTAGTCTATTGCAGTCTATAAAGGGTATTGGATATCTTTATATCATATTAATTTTCAAGGGATGACATTTATTGGACTAAAAAGGTTAAGTGGTGAACATATTTTATTAGAATTACCAATGGATTAGAGTGGTTGTTTAATTGGGATGAAATTTAATTATTGCAATCTAACAATTTTAAGAAAATTATACATTCTAACACGTGGCATAGAATGTTTTTGTATTTAAATTATAGTATAGCTGGGGGAGAGAAAAAATGATGGCTTTAACTTACAAATGAGTGAATGGTAGGTGTTTACTTTGTTTTCTTGATTTATCTACACTATTTTGAGAATTTCGAACAGATGAAATCAGTTGTATCAATGTGATATAGGATATTGCATGTAAGCATAGGTTGTGACTGACATGCAAGAATATGTAGAGCACCTGGATTTGATCAAGGCATCTTTTGTGCATATACAGTTTTTGGCATCTAATGATGTTGCTTAATGTTGTTTGGATGGTAAAAGTATGCATGTGTCCAGCTGATAGCTCATGAACACAATTAGATCCATTGAGATATTGTATGCAAGCATACATTTGTACCAAAGCTCAAAAAACTCACTGTTGTACATAATTTTCAATTAGGGGGTGTAAATTGGATGGAGAGGATTAGACTTTGCCAAGTCCTGATCCAGTCCAAACTTTTCGCAAGTTTAGTCCAAAGTGTTACCCAATAGGTGTTGTAGATGTTTAATTATAATAACTTGTTTATGTGGGTTTTCATTCTTTTTTAAGTTAATATCATCTTTTTGGCATTTGTATAGGCTGAAGCATCAGATAACGTGATTTATCTTGTTGAAGCAATCAGCAGAGGTCACGTACTTCAAGTGAGAGCTGTAGAATTGCAGAAAAGTCTTAGTCTGTATGTGCATATCATACCCTTTGTTTGAACATAAGTTGCTTCTTGAGTGTGATGATAATACCAGTTATATGCTTATGTTTTGAAAATGTTCTTAATTCCCTCTTGTAGAGCAGAAGTTGGTAGTTATACCAAAGGTACAACATCCATGAAGCTATGCCATTCTTTTAAGCATGGTGGGTCACTTGGAGAAGGTGCTCAAAATAGTTTGTTTTTGACTGGTGGGCCTGCTGTAAATTGGAGAAAACACAGAATGAAACAAGTGGCTTTCTGTGGAATTCTGATAGAGAATTCAGATAGCATGTTAATGGTTGATGTGAAGCCAGAAAAGTGTAAATCTACTGAAGGGGTTATGGAGGCATTACAGTCAATTGCAGATCAAAGCATGGCTTTTCATTACTTTAAGAGTATAGCAAGAATGCCCTATGTTGTCCATACCACTGAAAGTTGTAATTACATGCTTGATATGTTGAGGGTGCACAGGAGAGTAGGAGATATGGTATTTGTATTTAACTTAATGCAGAAGCAGATAATCAACAGGAACTCAGCCACTTACTTGACAATTTTTAAAGTGCTCAATGTAAGGGGTGGAATGAGGCAAGCCCCCTCTGCGCTTGATAGGATGGAATCCGCTGGGTTTACTTTGAATGCTTATTCATACATTGGGTTGATTCATTTGCTTCTCCAGTCTAGGTATTGTAGGGAGGCTTTGGAGGTGTATAGAAGAATGGTTAGAGAAGGAAACAAGCCTAGTTTAAAGACGTATTCTGCACTTATGGTAGCAATGGGGAAACGGAGGGATACTGAAACTGTAATGGCACTGTTGAAAGAGATGGAGAGTTTGGGATTGAGGCCTAATGTTTACACGTTCACTATATGCATTAGAGTTCTTGGGAGAGCAGGAAAAATTGACGAGGCATATAGAATTCTGGAAAGAATGGATGATGAAGGGTGTGGGGCTGATGTCGTCACTTATACGGTTCTCATTGATTCACTTTGTGCTGCTGGAAAACTAGATGATGCGAAAAAATTGTTTCGAAAGATGAAAGACAGTTGTCACAAACCTGATCGAGTAACTTACATCACTCTTATGGACAGATTCAGCGATTGTGGAGACTTGGATAGTGTGCATGAATTTTGGAGTCAAATGGAAACTGATGGTTATCTTGGTGATGTTGTTACCTTTACTATTCTCATAAATACTTTATCCAAAGCAGGAAAAATTGATGAGGCATTTACTCAATTAGACATCATGAAGGAACTAGGTATCACGCCAAACCTGCATACTTACAACTCTTTGATTGGCGGCCTTCTGAAAACAAATAGGTTAGATGAAGCTCTAAGTCTGTTTGAGAGCTTGGAATCTTTTGGTGTTAAACCAACTGTGTACACCTACATCCTATTTATAGACTACTATGGGAAATCAGGAGCTTCAAACAGAGCACTGGCGACATTTGAGAGTATGAAATCTAGGGGAATTACCCCGAATGTTGTTGCTTGTAATGCTTCCTTGTATAGTCTTGCTGAGGCTGGGATGCTTAAGGAGGCAAATAATGTTTTTAATGGACTTAGAGAAAGTGGAATAGCACCAGATTCTATAACATACAACATGATGATGAAGTGCTATAATAAGACAGGCAGAGTGGATAATGCTGTTGAGTTGCTCACTGAGATGACAGAAAATGGATGCCACCCTGATGTTGCTGTTATCAACTCACTGATCGATATGCTTTACAAGGTTGATCGAGTGGATGAGGCATGGGAAATATATAAGAGAATGAAGCATATGAAGCTTGCTCCAACAGTTGTAACTTACAACACTTTACTATCCGGATTGAGGAAGGAAGGCAGAGTAGAAGAGGCTATTGATTTATTCACAACCATGATGAATAATGGCTGTAATCCAAACACAGTTACCTTTAACACACTCCTAGACTGCCTCTGCAAAAATGACGAGGTTGATATGGCTATAAAGATGTTTTTTGAAATGCGACAAATGAATTGCTTTCCAGATGTGTTTACTTACAACACTCTCATATATGGTCTAATTACAGAAAACAGAGTGTGTGATGCGTTTTTGTTGTTCCACCATATGAGGAAATCAATGTATGCTGATCGTGTAACTTTGTGCACTCTTATTCCTAGTATAGTGAAGAACTCAAGGACCGAGGATGCTTTAAATATTATTAGGATCTTTTTGTTTCATGCTCAGCATCCTGTAGATCGCTCATTTTGGGAAGATCTGATTAGCGGGGTTCTTGTTCACACAAGCATTGACAAAGCTATGGCGTTTGCTGAAAGCTTGATATCCTCTGAACTTTCTCAAGATGACTCTGTTTTAGTCCCCCTCTTCAAGGTTTTATGCATACACCGAAGGGCACTTGAAGCACATGACTTCTTTGCAAGGGCTAGGAGCTATGGAATTAAGCCTACATTGGAAGTGTATTATATATTGATTGGAGGCCTTCTGGATATCAGTCTACCTGAATTGGCTTGGAATCTTTTTGGGGAAATGAGAAAAACTGGTTGTGTCCCAGATGTGTCCATATATAATTTGTTGCTCGATGCTTTTGGGAAATCTGGGGAAGTTGACCAACTTCTGAATCTTTTTGAAGATATGCAAAATCGATGTTGCACTCCCAACACAATTACTCATAATATCATCATCTCTGGCCTAGTGAAATCTAACAGCCTAGACAAGGCCGTGGATATGTTTTATAATCTTGTTAGTGGAGATTTTACACCCACTCCTTGTACATATGGCCCTTTGATAGATGGACTGGCAAAGTCAGGAAGACTGGAGGAAGCACAAAAGTTCTTTGAGGAGATGATCGATTATGGATGTGAACCAAATTGTGCTATTTATAATATTCTCATTAACGGCTTTGGCAAATCTGGTGATATGGAAACTGCTTCAACTTTATTTCAGAGGATGGTTAAAGAAGGTATCCGACCTGACGTAAAATCTTATTCAATTCTTATGGACTGCCTATTAATGGTAGGGAAAGTAGATGATGCTTGGGACTATTTTCAGGAATTGAAACTGCAGGGCCTTGATCCTGATTTAATATGTTACAACCTTATGATCAATGGCCTTGGGAGGTCTGGGAGGGTTAGAGACGCTCTCTCTCTTTTTGGTGAGCTGCAGACAAAGAAAATATCTCCAGACTTGTTTTGCTACAATTCTTTGATACTTCATCTGGGAATTGCGGGAATGATGGAGGAAGCAGGAAAGCTCTACGAAGAGCTCTTGCTGAAGGGCTTGGAGCCTACGGTGTTCACATATAATGCTCTCATCCGTGGCTATGGTATATCTGGAGATCCTGACCGTGCATATGCTGTCTATCAGAGGATGATGGCTGGTGGCTGTACCCCCAACTTGGGTACCTTTTCTCAGCTTCCTAATCAGTCATAGACTCAGTGAATAAGAATAACACACTTGTAAGTGGGGTTTCTCTCCATTTCTTTTTCGACCTGTGGAGGTACATTCAGCCCTGTGTACAGTATAGCATAGGAATGTACACTTGATATCTATTTTATAGGCAGTCCTTGAATGATGCTTCAAGGAAGCCGTAATAGACACGTAATATGCTCTTGGAACTTGCCATGCTTGACTGGTACTGTATTCTCGTGTGGTGAGTGTCGGAGTTCTGCAGGTTCTGGTATTGATGTATAGCTCATATGTGTTGATATAAGATATGAATTGAATCTGTTGGCCAAATTGTGGTAGCTTTGCCTATTGTACTGGTTACAAAGATAAACAAAGACATATGTATGTGTTATTTCACTAGGAACAATACAAGAGGGGAGGGGGGGATTGAATTGTATTTGTAGAAATAAAAGTAAATTTATGGTGGAATTATAATACTCAATCAAAAAAACAAGCCAAAGAAACACAAAGGATTTTTACGAGGAAAAAACTTTTTAGGTGAGACAAGAAGAAAAACATCGACTAATAAGGATTTTAAACACAATACTTTCACTAATTAGACCAAACACCTTTGTTATAACCTAATTCTACTCATGGGCCACACCTTGAATTTCTAATAATTCTGAACAAATGTTCCCTTAACAGCTGAACCTCTCAACTTCACTTGAAGTTTTCTCACTTTAACTTGCTTTACTCGAAGCTTTCTTTCTTAGAGGACTTCAGTCAAAATCCCTTTACCTCAAAACTAGAATACAATAATCAATAAACTTAGTGGAATTAAAGTAATAAGGCAAAGAACAAATGACTTTTACAAGAGAATGAAAGGCACTGACACTTTACTTAGTTAAACTCACTAAATCAGTTGATGAAACACAAACTGGAATTTAATTAGACATTAGTATTTATAATAGTGGTTACTTATAATGTGGGATTAAAACATGAGTTAGTGCTAAAAATATTTTCCCATGATGTTCCTTAACTATGATCTAATACAAACGTGGGTTAAGATTAATACTGCTTTCTTTATTTTAGCAGCCACTAAAGCAGTAACCTAATTCTGATTTTTATTAACAAATATTATTGATCAATAAAACCGAATTAAATCCTTTTGTAAAATTTTATCTTTAAAAATATTTTCATTAAAACCGAAAAAGGATTTTAATTATCTAATAAATAAATCTTTTCCTTAAAATCATATTGTTACTAAATAAAAATGGTTTCCTAGAATCTAGGCATAAAACACTGTACTGTTATATATAAATCATTGTACTGCTTCAATCTATGTCTAGTTATTTCTAATAATTAGTTCCTTTAACTTAACACGACAGTGCCAGTTCGTTTGTTCCTCTCAAAAGAACAAACGCTCATTCTCTTTTTAAATTGTCACAATTCCTTACCAATTTTTACTCGTTTTTTTTTACAGTGGAACTAGAAACGGAAAGCGTTATTTTGATCTTTTTGTGCCAACGCTTCTCTAGTATCAATTCCTTGAGCATCTTCAATTAGTCTTCAAAATCCAAACTTGATTCTTCTTCTGACTTAGTATTCTCTTTGCTCTTGTTAATTATCCCTTGCAAAAATCCATTCACTTATTAAAAAACTTGTTAGCTCATTACTTAGTTTGTATCTTTGTTCCTTTGTCATCATCAAAACTAGGGTTCAACAATATGCACTTTATAGTGACATTTCTCTACCTTATGGACGACTTCATGTTTAATCCTCTTATAGCCTATGATGCTCAGACTCAGGTATGAGGATTCGAGTGTCGGACTCAATAGTAGAAAAAACATCAAGTGCTCCGGTTAAAAACCATACAAGTGCTCTGTATATGACCCGTAGCAGACCCCATAAGAGCACTTGAGTATTTATCAAGTGCTCCAGTTGAAAATCGGAGCACTCAGATTTACAAGTGCTCCGGTTGTCTTAAAAATCGGAGCACTTCAGAATTTTATATGTTCAAAATTCTTCAAGTGCTCCGGTTGACAAGAGAAAATCGGAGCACATATGAATCAAGTGCTCCGCTTTTTTCCTAACAACCAGAGCACTTGACATATTTTTTTAAATCAAAAAAAAAATGTTGCTGTTGTTGTACAGCAGCAAGCATACAACAAAAACAACACTAGTTGGAATAATAAGCTTATTGTACACCCATGCATAAGTTACCCTTTTATATTTTTGAGTGGCTATTTGTACATGACCATGTCAGATTTACCATTTTATGCAGTCAAATGATTAACATAAGAAGCATAACTCATAGCAGTAACACTAACTTCATCAACAAAAAATAATTACAACACTCTACATTACATCATAACAAAGGCTTGCAGACCCAATCCATATGAGAATCTATAATAAGCATTATACTGTCACAACAGAAGTATCATATAAAGGATACCATGGTAACACTCTACAATTACATGGTCAAATAATTAAGCACGGAACAGGGCAGTGGATACAACTGAAGATTAGGACCGCGAAACAACAATGGTAATCAATAACTTACTTATTCGGTATACCATTAGAAGCATTTGAATCACTAGGAATTGGAAACTTCGACAGAGAAGGAAGCACTAACAATTATCCCTACTTCTTTTAACCCTTTTTGTGTGTTAGAGATGACACAAAACTATGATTAGTAGTCGCCATCGAAGGCCCCTGCAAGAATTAAGAGATATGATACGATTTTTGGTCTTTGATCCTGAATCGATGAGAAAGCAGAATACAATCTTATTTCACAAAATACAGAAAAAAGCATCTTTACTGACCTTTGACATAAAAATGACACCAGTAGATTCATAGCACTTTTTCTGGCTGTCTCCACCCAGATATTTCTTCCTGAAAGTAAATGCAATCCCTCGTCACTGAATCTAACTCAAACTAAGAAAAGATTGGAGAGAGACAAAAAAATATCCTACCAAATTAGACGGTAAATTCTTGTTTATGAACTCATCTTCATCTTCTTCCCGCTCCAAATAGTTACAAGATATAAGTGGTGAAGTTTAAGAAAAGACAAGAATATTAAGTAAATATCATTATGATGGAGGCAATATGAGTTTAAATCTACATGATAGCGGTGGTAAAATTCTGTAAATTAATTCTCGAACAATCCCATAATTCAAAGTTTAGAACACCTATTTGTTAAATGCTTCATCACGCTTCTAATATAATAGCGGGGTTGTTTGGAACGAGTGTTGACAGTTGGGGAGGGGGTGGGGGTTGTTTAAAACGGGTGTTGACAAATAAATAAGGCCAACGGGAAAACCTTGATGTGTATAAAATTTGCTCCAGCCTCATGAGCAACAGCCATGGCAATCAAAGTCTTGCCACAGCCAGGAGGGCCAAAAAGCAAGTAGCTTGTCTCCGATGTCACTCCAACTTTCTACAAAAATACAACATAGCAACATTAAAATATGAGAGATTAACTGTCGTATATTACCTCGTTCAGGTGGAAAAAATTCTAAAAGTAAATCCACGTTAGAGAACTTTGATCACCAGATACAGCGAAAACAAGAACATGAAGGCAGAAATGATGTTAAGATGAGCAGACGAGAAGAGGACAACCAAGATCCAAAGAAAACCTAACAAATTAAGCATAAAGAATTTTCAGTAAACTCAATCGACTACCTTTTATATAGGCAACAAAAAAATTGAATTTCAACAAACAGGAGCATCAACCCTAGGTTTGCCAACATTAGCGAAAGTCATGCACTAACAACTAGATAACCACAAATAATTTAGAGATCAAATATGCTAAGTAACAGTAGTCCTTCAAAGGCTTCCAAGCTAAGTATTGGATATACAAGTATTCCTACATCCACCAGTCATCTATGCATGAGACATAGTACATCTTTTAATTTTTATCATCCTTAGTTGAATCCTATATACATAGATAAGTGACTTTTTTATGTAACAATAAAGGGCAATTCTTTTTAATCCTCTCTTTCTCACTTGAAAGAGAAATTTAGGGGTCACTTGACAACAGAGGAAGGTAGTAGTTTAACGAAACAAAAACATGGTCAAATTCTTAAGTGTAGGGTAATAGGAAACGAATGAGGCAAATACTTCAAATCAAAGGCAGACCTCTCATCACCTATCACAATTCAAATCAATAAGAAGCGACCCTCAAAAGACCCCATGTAGTGAGCCGAAGCCCAATGCAAAACAAATAGATAACACAAGTCTCGAAAGGCAAGCATGTGTTAGGGATATAAGATTACCTTATAAAGTCCAGGGTATTTAAGTCATGAAGCATTTAAGTCACTATGTAGAAAACGTTAATGGCGTGCAGATATAAGATATACCTAGCAATGACATTTTTGTCTTTGCTTCTTCAGTCGAAGAACCATCCTTCTCTGAATCTACCATCTTTGCTGCAGCACTGGTTGATTTTTTGGTATGCATCATAACAAATTTTAAGTTAAATGTTTGTCAAGGCAAAATTCCAACTAAAACCAAGACATTAACTGTTTCATTTGACTTTTGCAAGGATATTTTTTTAGAGACAACTGACTGGTTACTTACAAAGTGACAGATAATATCAAATAAAACAAAAAAAAGTTAAGTGCACTGTCCTCAAGTTCCAAGTCATTCAAGTAGAGAGAGTGACATCTAAGTTTAGGCTTTCTTCTAGTTAAATTCTAAATTATTCTCCTGATTTTGTCCTCAAGTTCTGCAACTATCTTCCTGTCAAGGCTAGAGCTAGAAAACATAGCATCAAGAACATGAAAACACAATAAACATAGTCATATCAATATGTCATCTATTGTGGTAACCACCATAACAGCCGAAGTACGTCATCTTCTTCTAGTATGGGCAATCTATCAACAAAAATGCCTCAAATGAGTCGGACGATATCATTGAATTGATCATTATACAAGTCAAAAGGAAATCAAATTGTTGGAATGGCACGTAGGACAATTTATCATGTAGATGAAGTAGAAAAACTGACAGCACAAGAAATATATAAAAGCTAATGACTGTATAAATTCATTGTGGTTTCCATACGATATAACGACACTAATAGAGAAATCGTCAAAGCTTTTCTGCAATAATACAGAGTGACGGTCACATTGTAATTTCTTCAAAGTAGACAATAATAGAAAATTTTGTCAGGCGCCAGAATACAAAAGAATACATCCAGGTAATTTATATTACTAACAATAATTCACTCAAATTAATTTCACTGAACGTACTTTGCTTAGAATTCGTATCCGAACTGATCAAACACTAAAAATAACAAGAAATATATAATCAAATAATCAAACTAAGCGAAAGAAAATATGATTTATTAGCCTTATTCAAACACTGCATTCAATCACAAAAGTGCCAAAATAGAACCAAAATTCAAATGTGAGCTCAAAATTCGCAAAGAATAGCTTAAAATTCACAACAATTAAGATTATATTGAGAGGAGAGAGAGAGAGAGAGAGACGAACGAGTACGAGAGTAGCAGAGAAATCGATAGAAGAGCAGAGCTAGGGTTTGGCATGTGAGGAGAAACTTCATAGATACGTAGTTACCTCTAGCATCTTCTGCACAAAACGCAGGTACATGTTAGATGATTGCGCAGGTACAATTTCGACAACAAAGAGAAGATCAAAACCTAAACCTTAGATCTAAAAGTAAGTCAAATTCGATTCAAACACAATCTCAAGAATCTCGCAAAAACCCTAGAAATTGAG
This sequence comes from Beta vulgaris subsp. vulgaris, assembly GCF_026745355.1. NCBI lineage: Eukaryota > Viridiplantae > Streptophyta > Magnoliopsida > Caryophyllales > Amaranthaceae > Beta > Beta vulgaris. Next base: position 23,505,520 of record NC_079205.1, on the reverse strand, counting down.
AAAAATAGATTAAAAAGAAATTTACCTGCCACCGTGAAAGAAGGAGAAGAGGATTCTGGTTGTGTCTGTCACTCCATCATCAAGGAGTCGTGGCGGTCATCCGCCGTGACGTCGTCTGCTCTCGCATTAGGGTTTTGAGTTGGGCCTTGGGAAGAGGACGATGTGTGAATGAGAGATACGAGAGTGACGAGGGAATTGGGATGGGTTTTGGTTTGCTGGTTGTTTCTGTCACAACCCTGGGAACCGAAGAAGGTACCCCTTATGAATGGAAGAGAGAAGATGGAAGGAGAGAGACTGAGAGAGATAGAGAGAGTGGTTCATGTTCAACGAAGGAATTAATTGGAGATGGGAAGAGAGTGAATGCGGGTGTAAGACTTAGAGGGAGGGAGTTTTGGGGCCCAAAAGAATACTCAAGTGCTCTGTTTTTCGGCCCAATCGGAGCACTTGAGATCCTTTTTTATTTTCAAAAAAGAAACGAAGACCATGTGCTCCATTTTCAAGCTCAACCCAAGCACTTGATAAGTAGCACAAGCATTTTTTTTTCCACTAGTGAGAATTTTAAAAAGCAAGGATCTGGGACATGTTAGAAGGATCCAATTTACAAATTTGGACTTGGAACATGGGTAAGTTCTCAAAAAAAAAATTGTTAAGATAGAAAAAAGTCCCAGCCATTAACTAAAGAAAATAAGAACTTTAAATATAGATAAAAATTCAAATAGTTAAAAGATTGGGAGGTATTTAAACAGTTCTTTTGCCAAGCATTAGAAAAAATTACATTAATTAGTAACTTGGGCCTATCGGGAGAAAAATGATAAATTTAAACAGTTATTTAACCAAATACCCCTGACAAAACACGAAATTCACCATATGCCCTTAATGTTTCAGATATTCACCATATACACCTAAGTACTTTTCAAAACTGTTCACCTATCCTTTTTGGTAACGGACGTTAAGTTGCCGTTAGTTGAAAACTTAATGCACCATATACCCTTTCCTGTAAATTATTTCATCATTTACTCCTTCATACTCAACGACTATTTTTTCAGATTTAAAAAACTAGCCTTTGGATTTTTGGTTATAAATACAACATGCTTTTTGAGTATTTAACATCTTTTTTTAACAGCAATTGCTTCACTCTAATCTAATGAGTTCACATACTAAAAGCTCCTCCTCTTCTCAAAAATTTCCACATGTTAAGCTCCCTAGCTTTTACTGTGGTTGTAGAATAAAGATTTAGTACTCGAAGTTCAGTGATAGCAACAAATTCAAGCAGGCTATACTATAAGTTTAATGATTGCAACAACTTCATATGGTGCAAAGGGACATTTGAGCATAATTACAACACCCAACAAGAATATGTGAGAAGGGGAAGCAAACCTATGTCAAGATAGAAGAGATGAAGCAAATATGAAGAGGAAGATGACAGTGCACCATGTAGCCAGTTGAGAGAACAAGTTAAGCAACTTAGGAAGAAATTAAAACAACAAAAATATTAATGACAAAAGTAATTAAATTAGGGCTAATCATGTTTGTGGTGCTCATATTTGTAATCTTCAACTGAAGCAAATAGTTGTAATGTATGGTTCAAAAACTTAACTGCCACCTATTTGTTTTACAAAAGTAGTATAGCCTCTTGGTGTCTATCATTGTAATCCTATTGGCAACTTAATGCACATTTTTTTTTTGTTTTGGCTTACTTGCATATGTAATGAGTGCTATACAAAAAGTTATATTCTCAAAGTCTAACCCTAAAAAACTGTGCAAAAGGACAATAATCACTTCTTGGCCCTCTTAGGTGGCCTGGTGTTTTGCTAGTGGAAGCTCCATGTGCCTTTGGAGTCTTCTTAGTCTTTTAATTGGTGCTTGACTTGTGGAAGCTCCATCTGCCTTTCTCTTGGTGCCTTTCCCCTTTTCTTTACCAGCTCCACAAGTACTCCCAGAATTGTGGCTCACTTCCTCGCATTTGTTGCACCTCATCGAGCTTTACCTCTTCCCTTTCTTAGCTTCATTAGGCCCTCTCCTCCTTTTCTTTGTAGGTATGTCAAGTGCTCTTTTGATATTAAGAGGAGAATTGTATGCTGCCCCCTTGAAGTATGGGGAAACAAAATCAGCTAGCTCAAGCCTTTGGTTGAATATAACCCTTAGAGCATGTTTGTAAGGGATGCCTGAACCTTGCCATTTTCCACACCCATATTATGTATTTGTTAACTTAATTTGGGATTAACATTAACATCTCTCACTTCATATTCACCACCTCCACATGATGTGGCATAACAAATGCTGAACTTAATAACACTCCTTACTTCTAAAATCCTCTGTGCATACTCTGTTAGTTCATTTGGATCCATGTCCACAACTTTATCAAACCTTGCTCCAATCCTCTTCATGCACCATGTTCTTGTTTCTGCAATAAAACCAAGAGCATAAACCATGTCATCAAAGTTATTAAAATCGCGATTCAATTCTTAAATCTTACGATTTTACGATTCAAAATATGGTAGACGATTCAATTCGCGATTCTAGACGATTCTATACATTTCTGTTGACTAGCGAAAACCTCCCAAGTTTAAATCATGCTAACAAAGAAAATAAGAGATATATATTGTTAGTTCTTGCCAATATAGTGGGTAAACAACTATTTTTTCCAATTTTTAGGTCTTTTAACTTATAATTTTAGCATATTCAATGAAGATTGAGTGCAATATCTTGATTATACATGTTTGTAGAATCTTACGATTCTACGATTCGATTTTACGATTCGATTCTGAAGGTTGTTTTCGATTCAAACTAGAATCTCGATTTTAACAACATTGCATGTCATAATTAAGTCACAGAATTAAAAGCAAAAAATGAAAAAAAAATCCATACCTTCAAGTAGAGTCAGCACAGGTAAGTCCTTATATGGCTTAGTGCATGCATTGATGGATTCCACAAAATTTGCGGTGTTGTGATCATAATAGACATCAGTGTCAAAGAAGGCACATCTCCACTGTTCTGTACATTTCTCTAGATACTCAAAAGCCTTTAGATTGTATTTGAATATCTTCTCCATGGACTTAGTGTAGACATACTAGTTGTAGGCATCAATTGCAGTCCAAAAACGTTTGTGGAAGGCTGTCCCACTGTAGCATTCATTCTTGTAGTTGTTGTAGAGGGTTTGGCAACAAATTATCCTTGTTTCCTAATGGAATACATCAACTAATGCTGACTCCATACCCTGCAAAAAACAAAATAAGTTATGCTTAAAACATGTAACTTAAAGTGTCAATGAAACTGATTAAATTAACACAATAAGTTAAGGATCTTACCCTTATCCTATGACTGATGAAGGTATATGCGGTCCTTTTGCACCCCTCTTGCTGGAAAAGCAATTTCAGATTGCTAAAGAAGTAACTTCATGAAGCAATTCTCTCAGTTGGCAGAATTGCATAAGCAATGACAAAAATCTCATTGTTGCCATCTATGCTCATTTTTGTCAACAAAATCCCCTTGTAGTTGGCACTAAGATGAGCTCCATCAATACTAATAATGGGTCTGCATCCTCTAATGAAGCCCTTAGCCTGAGCATTAAAGTCTATGAAGCATGATTTAAACTTAGGCTGACTTTGTGAAGTGTCCCCTGTCTAACTTGTGAGGGCATTGGGTTTGTCTCTTTAATCATCTCAGCATACCTAGGAAGCATACTATATGCCTGCTCAAAACCCCCATATAGTTCCTCTTTGGCCAAGATCTTAACCTTGTATGACAACCTCCTTTTAACCCTTAGCCTAAATTTATTCATGCACACAGTTTGTAGGGACTCAACAGGAATGTCTGGGTTTCCCCTCACCTCATCAGTTAAGTTCTTGCAAAGCCACTATGAAAACACCATAGGTTTTTCCTCCAATCTCCCACAAGTTTAATGCTCACTCCTTATTGTCTTAATTCCCCAAGATACATTATCAGTCATAACTGATGCATGTATCCTCCATTCACAACCTTCCATAATGCAAGTGGTTGTGAATATCTTCCTATTAGCCTTTTCTATGTTCAATCCAAACCCCCTTGTATACGAAAATCCCTAAGTACATCTAGGAATTCCTCTTTATTAGGGAAGATAAGCCAGGGGTGCAACTTGATTGATCCAAAGGGTGCATTACTCCAAATTGTCCCATTTTTATACAATTTTTCTGTTGATGCACTCTTATCAAGGTGATCCTCAAAAAGATTTGTCCAGTATCTCTTCCTCCACATCAATATTGATTTCATGCTAAATGAAATCAACTTTAAAATTTTCATCCCCACTAGATTCAACATCATCTAGGCATTCAAAATCATCATCACTCTCATCCTCACTAGACTCTTCACTCAACTAAGGTTGGCTTTCTGCTTCCCCCTCCATCTGCTATTCCTTCCAGATTTCCCCTTAGCCTTGCGATCCCAAATTTAATTGCAGTACTCTTTGGTATCCCAAACCCAGTAGTCGTAGTCCTAGAAGGAACTCTTTTCTTCCCTTGTTGTGAAGGTGGTTGGGATGTATGCCCTTCTTAGCTTGCACCAGGCAAAGGCGGTTCAACTCTCTCATTCCAAAATTGTTTTCTTCATTTCAAGTAACAATCACTCCTCTTCATGGATAACAGAAAAGAGGATAGACTTAATAATGTCAAGGATTTGAATGTCGTTAGGAATAGGGATATGCACAAGCCTGGGTTGGACCTGATTTTGGATTAGACCAAACCAGATTTTGGACCAGACCCATATTCTCAAAAGAAGATAAACTTAATGATTTCAAGGATAATGGTATGTCCATTTCTCATATTATAATAAGAAAATTTCCAAAATCGTGCCCATCAAAGCATTTTTACCAACGGGGTCTACATTGCCATTCACAATCGTGAATTGTCCAGTCTTATTATTCATGTGTTAAAAAAAATGAAAAAAAGAGGTACATATTTAGGTCGACTAGAATTCACTTCCAATATGTGCTTGCTCAAGGTCAAAGTAAGAAAGGTTCATTTTCCTACGAAATTTATCACTCAAACCAACAATTTTCATCTCAAACTAACCACATAAAGATCAATGAAAGAAGATTCATTTTCATGTGTAATCGATGTTATGGATTTATATCTAATTATCCCCCTTCTTATTAGTTGAAATGCATGCTAATGATGCTCTTAGGAGCTCTTTTATACTAATATTTTCCATCTAGTTGTGATTTTAAGTTTTATGATAGTTTGCAGGTTTTAGGGAATTATTTCCCTATTTTATGCTATTCTTGATGCCACATCGGATTGGAGGAGCTAGGAGGCGCGTATACGAGTTCCCGAGGCTTCTTCCTAAGCCTTCAGTAGTGAAGATAATTGAAGGCTTGGTGGAAAGTGCCAAAATAGGCACGTTTGGAGGGCCGCCCGATCTGCTCGGGCGACATCCGCCTTATAAGGCGGTCGATTTCTTCATTTCTCACTCTTGTCTCAGGCACGATCGGGCACTACTCGCCCGATCGTGAATCTCTGAAAGGGGCCGATCGGATGAAGACCGACGAAATGATGAGAGGATGAAGACCGGCGAGATGATGAGAGGATGAGAGATGAGACGATGAGAGGTGAGTGAGAAGTTGAAAAGAGGGAAGGATGAAAACGGCGAGAATAAAAAGCGAGATTGAGGAACCCTGACTAACTGACTAGGAGTGTTTTATTAAATTCATGAAGTATGTTGCTGCGGTTTTTTAAGGAACCGCAGCGCTAGGTTCAAATATTATTAGAAAAATAATATTTTAATCTATTGATGCGATTTCGGTTGAAAACCGCAACAATAGAACTGGTCAAATAGTCAACCAAATTTGAATATTTTTTCGGTTGAAATCTATTGTTGCGTTCTTGGCTGGGAACCGTAAAAAGGTGTATATTCTATTTTACCTTTTCTTTTGACGTGGTTTATTACGGCTTATGGGTAAAACTGCAACAATTCCACCGCAACAATAATCATTAATTCTACTAGTGTGTTCCTACTAAGAAATAAAAGGTTGAAGGAACTGATTCAACAACAGCTGAAAGAGGAACAAATGAACAAGGCTCCTCATCCTCTTAAGAAATTAAAGTGGAACCACCTGTTCCTGTAAGAGAATTTCAACCAAAACTTTGGAGACAACAAAAATTACAGCTAGTGGAACTCATAATAAGTGACATATCCAAAGGTATGCAAACTAGATCTCAATTAAGGAATTTTTGTGCATTTCATGCGTTCCTATCAATAATGAAACCAATAAATCATGAAAAAGCCTTAACTGATTCTAATTGGATCAATGCTATGCAAGATGAGTTTCAAAGAAACAAGGTATGACATCTAGTCCCCTCTTCTAAACAACAAAAAGTGATTGGTTGAAAATGAGTGTTTAGAAACAAACTAGATGAGTATGGTACAATTGTAAGGAACAAAGCTAAACTTGTAGTAAAAGGTTATAATCAACAAGAAGGAATTGACTATAAAGAAACCTTTGCTCTTGTTGCTAGACTTGAGGCCATTAGAATACCGATTGCATTTGCTGCACATATAGTATTTAAATTTTATCAAATGGATGTCACATGTGCATTTCTTAATGGTTATTTAAATGAAGATTACATGTTGAACAACCCCCAGGATTTGAAAATAATGATTTCCTAAACTACGTATACAAGTTTGACAAGGCTCTTTTATGGGTTAAAGCAAGCACCTAGGTCATGGTATGAGAGATTATCTAAGTTACTTTTAGAAAATGATTTCAAAAGAGGAAAAGTTGATGAAACTTTGTTTCTAAAATCGAATGTCAGGGGTATGAATGACCACTTCAAAGTGAAAAAAATTAAACATTTCCTTCACTCCCATCATGTTACTGTTTGTGCTCTGTTGGAAACAAGGGTAAGGTCTTATAATAAATTGAAAATTCAGAAGAAGTTTGGTGAAAAATGAAGTTGGGTTTGCAACTATGATGCTTCTCCTAGAGGCAGGATTTGGTTAGTTTGGGTGAAGAGTGAAGCTAGATTGGTGGTAGAGCAATGGTGCCCATCTATTTCACTTTGTAGCTGTGTATGGCCTCCACAGAATTCAAGATAGGAAGTCACTATGGCTTGAGCTAAGTGATTTTGTTACCAACACTCAAACCCCCTGTATAATGATGGGAGATTATAATGGTGTTAGATATGCAGCTGGCAGAATGCAGGGCTTTGATGTTAGCCAAGCTGAAACAATTGATTTTAAAAACATCATGGAGGATCATCAGTTGACTGAAGCTCCTTCTTCTGGTGTTTATTATTCATGGAATAATAAAGTTACAGGTGGGGACATGATGTTAAGCAAAATTGACAAAGCAATAGTCAATTGTGCTTTGATTTCTATCTATCCAGATGTTGTGATTAAGTATTTCCCTGTTGGAGTGTCAGATCACACTATTTTGCTGTTTACTCTGGATATAATTCAACAAGAGGGGGGGGGGGCTTTTTAGGTTCCATAACTTTCTGGTTGAACAAGATGGTTTTATTGAAGTGGTACAGAGAGCTTGGGGGTCTACTCATTGCAATCATAAAGTGAAGAATGTCTGGGAGAAATTGAAGGTTGTTAAGCATGCTCTTAAAGGCTTTCATGCCAAAAGTTTTTCTAAAGCTCACATTAAAGTGGAAGAGCTTAGGAAAAAAACTTGTTTCTTTACAAGCTTTTCCTGCATTACAGTCTGATTGTAATTTGCAAAATGAAGAGAAGGAAATCCTGCAGCAATTGAAGAAATAGTCTCATATAGATGAGAATATCCTAAAGCAGAAATCAAGAATTAGCTGGTTATCAATGGGAGATTCTAATTCTAAGTTTTTCTTCACAGCTATAAAAGTGAGAAATGCTAGAAACAAAATCTCTTTTCTTCACAACTCCTTAGGGGATGTGTTGACTAATCCCCAAGACATTCAAGATGAAATTAAGCTGTTTTACAAGAAGCTCCTAGGCACTCACTCTGAATCACTAGAGGGCATTGACTTGAGGTGGTCAGAAGTGGACGAAGATTGACTCAACATGCCTGTGAGTTATTAACTCGGCAGGTAACATTTGAAGAATTTGAATATGCCTTAGCTTCTATTGATGATAATAAGGCCCCAGGGCTCGATGGATTCAATGCAATGTTTTTTTTTTAAAAAAAGTTGGCATATAATTAAAGAAGATCATCTCAATGGATTTAATGTAGTGTTTTTTTAAAAAAAAAAGTTGGCATATAATTAAAGAATATGTGTATGATGGTATCATGAAATTCTTTGATACATCTTTCAGTCAAAGACCAGTTAATAGCACTGCTATTACTTTAGTTCCTAAAGTTGATAATGCCATATATGCAAAGGATTTCATACCTAAAGCCTGTTGCTTTGTAATTTATAAGTTGATTTCTAAGATCTTAACTAATAGAATTCAACAAATTATTATAGAAGTGGTGAGTTGTTCTCAAGATGGGTTTATTCCTGGTAGGTAAATAGTGGACAATATTCTATTGGCCGCTGAATTGATCAGAGGTTATAACAGAAGTCATATGTGCCCTAGATGTGTCATTAAAGTGGACATTAAGAAAACTTATGATTCTGTTAAGTGGTGCTTCATAGAGCATCTGATGAAGGAGCTGGGGTTCCATATTCAGTTTATCAAATGGGTGATGGCCTGTGTACAATCAGTCTCATACTCTATTCTTCTAAATGGAGTGCCTACCTCGCTTTTTCATGCCTAGAAAGGCTTGAGATAAGGTGACCCCTTGTCTCCCACTAGTAGAAAAAGGACGATTTGCGTCCCCTTATTTGCGTCGCACAGACACGAAAATGACGCAAAACATCTATTTGCGTCGCATGACCAACAGAGTATGACGCAAAACATCAAAAACAATACCAGGACACGAGAAATATGCGTCGCATGGTACGCAGGTGCGATGCATATTCATGTTTTGCGTCGCATGGTGCTGATGTGCGTCGCACACAGGTAATGTGCCTCGCACATTGCCCTTCCCATGCTGGAATTGCAGCAGGGCAATGTGCGTCGCACCGTATATAGGTGCGACGCACATAGTTCACCCATTTGCGTCGTTTCTCGTGCGACGCAGATAGTTCCCCAGTCATTTGCGTCGAGGGCTTTGGCGTCGCACCCGGGTCCGACGCAAATGGGCGCCTCACATCCGACGCAAATTGTCTTTTCTCTACTAGTGTCCATTCCTATTTGCACTCAGTATGGAATACCTTAGTAGGTGTCTTAGGAGTATGAGTAGTCAGCCTGGTTTCAACTAACATCCTAAGTACAAGAGAATCAAGCTCACTCATCTAATGTTTACAGATGATTTGCTCATGTTTGTGAGAGAAGATCACAGTTCAGTGGGGAAAATGATGGAAGCCGTTAGGAAATTCTCTAAGGCTTTAGGTTTGGAGGCAAATAATGAAAAGAGTTGCATCTATTTCTCTAGCATTAACCAAGAGGAAGCTAACAACTAGCAAGCAGTATCCAAGTGCATATTGGCTCCTTGCCTTTTAGGTTTCTTGGTGTACCTCTTGCCACCAAGAAACTTAGCTTCCCTTAGTGCAAACCTCTGATAGACAAAATCACTGCAAGGGCTCAAGGGTGGATGTCCCACTTCCTTTCATATGTTGGCAGACTTCAGCTTGTTGAAACTATTCTTGGGAGTATGCAAAACTATTGGGCTCCAATTTTCCCTCTTCCTAAAAAGTTAATTAAGGGAGTGGAGACAATTTGTAGAAGGTTCTTGTAGATTGGAGCTGTGGATTATTCCAGAAAGGCTCCAGTGGCTTGGTATTTCATTCAATTGCCTAAAACTGCTGGTGGTTTGAATGTGATGAATATGTAAACTGGAATAAAGCAGCTATGTTGAAGTTGTTATGGGCCATTGCTTTTAAGTAGGATAAGCTATGGGTGAGGTGGGACGATGCCTACTATATCAAGAGAAGCATTGTGCTCGATGTTGCTATTTTTAGTAACACTACTTGGATCCTCAAGAAGATTGTAGCCTACAGAGATCTTTTGGTGAGAGTGGAAGGATGGAGTGCAATAGCTCCCATCTTACTTTCAGCAGTAAGAAGACTTATGGAAAGCTCCAAGAAGATAGTGAAAGGGTTGAATGGAGAAGATTGGTGTGTAACAACAAAGCCACTCCAAAGAGCAAATTCATCTTGTGGCTTAGCTTGCTAAACAGCCTAGCAACTGCCTCCAGGGTGCACTAGTGGGATTTGAATGTTACCCCTTACTGTAAGATTTGTGGGTAGGATTTAGAGACCAATCAACATTTATTTTTCAGTAGTACTTATAATTAAGAAGTATGGAAGCATGTTTTGGGTTATATCAACTGTCAAGCATAGGTAGATGCAGTGGGGAAGCTTGAGAGTGCTATAAAGAAAGCTAGAAGTAAAAAAAGCAAAGATAAGGTGTATGTGATGCTTTATACTGAGAGTCTGTATGCAATATGGATGCAGAGGAATAATATGGTCCTTAACACTAGGGGGAAAAAAGGAAGGGCTGCGCTGGAAGGGCTGCGTTTTTTTAGAAACGCAACCCTTAATAGTGAAGGGCTGCGGTTAGCCCAAAAATCGCAGCCCTTCATATACGAAGCGCTGCGTTTATTTAAAAAACGCAGCCCTTTTAGTGAAGGGTTGTGGTTAGCCGAAAACCGCAGCCCTATAAGTAATAAAGGGCTGCGGTTTTTGGGCTAACCGCAGCCCTTTATGGGCTTTTTTATTTTATTTGAAAATAAATTCGATCTCGCGCGCGTTGGGCTCAAAATAAGCGGGCTGGGGTTTATTTCTCACAATCTCATTCTCACTAAAACAAATCTCATTCTCCCTTCACTCACAATCTCCCGTTCGCCTCTCTTTCTCTCACTAAAACAAATCCCAGAAAAATTTGCCCAACCTCTATCTCTCACTAAAATAAATCCCAGAAAAATTCTATGGCAGCAGCCTTCCTCGGCCTCGATCTGCTTGTATCATGGGCGAACAAGGCGCATTGGTCGATGCACGGTCTCAGCTTCAAGCACCTTCGTCTTCAGGGGAAGATCGAAGGCAACATTATGTTCACTCGCTCGTCACCCTCGTCGAAACCTTTAGCCATCAACAACGGCAACCATCAAGAATTTGAAGAGAACCTCCCTCCTTCTCTAGTACTTTATGTTACTCTCTCCTCGCTCTCACATTTCTGAAAACTTCCTCGAATTATGTGCCCTAACAATGGTTGATTCTTCTTCTGTGTAGGTCGAGAAGTTGAAGGAAATCATGCCTGGTTTTCGAACACATTTAATTTATTTTCATTTTTTTAGTTTAGATGAAGTTTCATTTTTTAAGGTTTTAATATATCTTGAATTGAAGTGTAATTACAAAATTCTTAGGTTTGCAGTTTTTTTCTTGAATTTTCGGATTGTTTATTTTGGGTGAATGTGCAATTATTTTCTGGGTCATATTGTGAGATTAATGTTATCAGATTTTTTTAGGTAATATGCTGCTATGAATTAGCTTTTTTCGGGTGAGCTTATACAGTTGTCATATGATTTATGTCCATAGTTAAAATTTTTGATCGATGTTATAGTGTTCTACTGCCGCTTTTGAATTGTATTTGATGTGTTAGTGGGTGCTTGAGTAAAGTTAGCAGCTTTCATTGCATCCAGAACTGTAAAACTTATACTATGAAGTAGTTTTTGTTATTATATATAAATGTCAGTTTGTGATTTTGTTATAATTTTATCAGTTTGGAATTGATTTTGTGTCAATTTGACATAAAAATAAAAAAAAGAAATTTTTTTATTTTATTTGGGGTCCAAAAGGGCGGCGGTTTTGGGCTAAAACCACAACCCTTCTATGTTAAAAGCGCTGCGGTTTAGGCTCAAAACCGCAGCCCTTCCATATTGGAAGGGCTGCGGTTTTGTGCGTAAACCGCAACCCTTCGTTGTGAAGGGTTCCTTTCTATTGAAGGGCTGCTATGGAAAGGGCTGCTGGCCAAAAACGCAGCCCTTAGGGCCGTTTTAATCGCAACCCTTGCTTATTTTGCCACTAGTGTAACCAATCTCTAATGAGTCCTAGCAACCTAGTTAAGGACATCGTCTTTAGAGTGTCTTCTAGATGTAGTGAGCAGGACAGGGCTAAATTGATTGTATGATCTGAAGGCTGTAAGGTTCTAGTGGCTAGGCAGTCTGTTGCCTTTCTTGAGGGTCTGATTAGGTCCTGTATTAGGCAGCATGTTGCCTATGGTTGTATTGTCTGTAATCTTTTTTTTTTTGGTTATCAATAAATACTTTGAATTGCCAAAAAAAATTTCATAAAATCGAAAAACAGAAAATACCAAAAATATAGGAATCAGATTTATCGAATATTGATTCATTTTTTTATCTTGTCTTTTCTTTTATTTTTATTTTTATTTATCTTTTTTAATTTTTTGCGTGTGACCATTTGAATATTATTACATGCATCTTCCTTCTTTTCCTTCTTCTCTTTTAAAATCTTGTTCCTTTAATCGCTTCATCTTCACCATTCTTCATCCTCATCCCACCTCTTCGCACTACATAAAACCTCAATCTTTCATTACCAGATGGAAAAAACCTCTCTCAATTCACCTTTTTCCTAAAGCAAAATTTAATAAAACCTCTCAAATGAAAAACCCCTCTTCTCCATCCAAAATCATAGAAATCGAAAAAGCTCATGAAACACTGAAGAGCAAAAATCGATTGGAGAAGATGATGAAGAGGTAGAAGTACCCGAATCAGTTGAGGGGAAGAACAAGAAACACCTGATCCTCCCAAAGGAACGACTTCTACTTCCTCAAAGAAACAAGTTGAAAGAAGTGGATCTAGGTATGGTCTTTTTTTCTGTATTGATCTAGAGTGGGCTAAGAGTGTCAATTTTGATAAACTCTTAGAAATATTTGAGGAACAGGGTATGGAATACCTATTTAAAACCGCATTTAATAATGATTTAGTTCCTTTAGCCATGGATGAATTCTGTGAAATTTCATCAACATTGGTGGGGTAGGCACTACTGAAGTAAGGGGGACGAAACCCAAGAGACCTTAGGAGAAATCTAGGAAGTTCCTTGCAAAGCAACTGAGTTAAATTTTAAGAGGAAAGGAATTGTCTCGTTTCCTAATTTTTCCCAAGATGATATAGTTCAATCTTTTGGGGGAACGACTACTAGGTAAAAAAAAAAATCAATCACAATTTTCTCACTCCTCTTCACAATTTTTAGTTTAATCTTGTTTGGGAGGCACTCATTCTTCGAACTGAAAAGAGGAATGAGGTTGGTCTTCTTGATATGTGTTACATGTTTTATTTAGACCATCACATACAAATAACTTTCCTTATCTTTTTATCCAACACTTAACTCATTGCATAGAAAACCACTGTGTCGTTGGATATGTCACTTTAATTACTTCCCTTCTCTACCATTTCAAAGTAAAAACAATTGGATGACCTACCTTGGAAATTAAGCACGGTAACATTTTGAATGAGAAGACTTTGTATGGCTTGGACCTCACTATCCAAGAACGGGTATTGACTCAAGGAATGATTGCTTCGAGTTCCTCTCAAAAGAGAAAACTGCCTATGGCAGTAGAAGAGGAACGAGTTGAAGTAATCCTGGAGCAACCAGATCTTCAACCTGAAAAACCAGAGGAGCAGCCGAAAAGCCAACCAAACCTGTTCCTAAGAAAGGTCCTTCCTTAAGGAAAAGTTTAAGGTTGAGAGTTGCAACAACATGCATATTCCTTCTAATGAGGACGTACCTTTGATCTTATCTAATGAACATGAACAACATAAACTCACTCCTAAGGAACCTACTCCTTCTCCTTCACCAAAATTGCCTATGACCATCATTGGTATACTTCACGTTATTCCCTTAGCCTTCTTTGTTCCTTCAAGTTATGAACAAATGAAGCTTGTCATAAATGAGCCAAACCCATTTGCATCCACCTCTTCTACACTACCAGCTACACCCCCTTATCTCCTTCCTCAATACATCATTTCTTCTCCTTTTGTTCCTCTCACAGGAACAAGAGCATCATTCCAGGAAAACATTCATGTACCTCCTCCATAACTCCTTACTGACTCTGGTTCCAAAGGAAAGGAACAAGTTCCTTCCAATGAGTATGGGTAGGTTAATGAAGAATGTATTCCTACTTAGCACATGATAAAATTGTACAACCATCTTCACTAGACCTTAGATGATAAAATGATGGGGTTAATAAAGGTTCTTAGTGATTTGGTGATCGAGCAACAGAGGAATATGAAGATGATGGTTCAAGCAATGAGTTCACTGAAAAAACAAGTAGATGGTCATCACGAGGAGGTGACGAAGAATTTGAAAGAAGTGTTAGAAGAAAGTCGTAGAGGAACAGAACTCCCCTTTCCTTCCTAATGTCTAAGTTAATGTTTCCCTTAAAGGAACAAGAACTCCTAACTTTGCTCTCCTTCTCTTTTTTTTTTCCTTTTTTTTGTAATCTTGTGGAATAAGTGCTATAAATATAACAAATTTTGCTAAATTGTCTTCGTTTTTGATATAATTGCATAATTTATTTTTTGGAATGGCTAGTATTATGTGATTGACATTTGAGCAAGTCTACCCTTTGAATTACTAACTTAACCATTTTTGGTGTTTGTTAGTGGTCGCAAGGTCTTGCAAATATCAGTCATCCCAAAATCACCAAGAGTTTGATCATTTTGAGGATGATAAAGCAAGGGGGAAAAGATACAAGGAACAAACTAAGTTGAAAACTTGAAAAAAAAAAATGAAAAAGTTACAAAAATTTAAATCGTTAATCTGTCTTAATTAAAATATAAAGTATTGTTAAAATTCTTTCATTTTCTTATGTCACTTAGTTTGTAACTTTGTTGTCATGATCAAAAAGGGGGAAATTGTTGAACCCTAGTTTTGATGATGACAAAGGAACAAAGATATATACAAACTAAGCAATGACCTAACAAGTTGGTAAGTGAATAGATTTGAAAGGTATCACCACTAGTGGAAAAAACCTTATACATCACTTAGTAACAGATTCAGTTTTTGTAAAACCGCATTCAAAAATCAACATTAAAAATGGAAGGGAAAGCTGGGAGAACAATCTGATGTGGTCCTCTTGTGGACCGCATCAGATTAAAAAAACTGATGTGGTTTTTTTAAAATCTGATGCGGTTTTGTGGACCGCATCAGAGAAGCCGTTATTTTTCTCTACAAAAATCCCGTGTCACTTACTCCCTTGTTCAGCTCCATTCTTCCCATTGGTATGGTAAATTGGCCCAAATCATTATCTCCAGCCCAATTCTTTAATTTTTCTTTTAAGCCCGCTTTTTTTTTTTTTTTGCCTTATTTCACAGCCCAAATCATTATTTCCCTTTCTCCTCCCACCCACAAAACCCTGAACACCCCACCACTCCTCCCTTGTCTCTCTCTGAACCACCACTCCGGTTCATGAGATCGGAAACTGCCACGAATCCCAGCCAATTCGTTTACCACGAACAGAAATGAACCGCCACGACCATGTGAAGCAACGAACTGCCACAACCAGGTGAACCAACAAAATGCAAAGAAAGAACCGCAACGATACCATTCAGCGTCACTCGTCGTCCTCTCTCAGCCGTCACTCTTTCACTGTCGCTTGCCGTTTCTCTCACACAAGATCTCATCGAAGTCAAATTTGAGTATGCTCCATTTCTTTGTTTTTTTAATTCAAATTCATTTCTCAAATTTAATTAAAAATTTGGAGTTTTTTTTTTTCTTTTTAATCCAATAATTTGTTAATTTTTTCTGCAATAATTATGTTCAGACAATTGGTTGTGATGGATACTGTATTCGAACCGCTGCGAATGTGAATCAATCAACTAGATTTACATCGTGCAACGAACAAGGTTTAGGGTTCGTGAATTCTTATTTTTCATCCATTGGAGTTGGATAACAACCTAATTCTTTGTTTTTGTCTGTTTTTCGTCCTAATTTCGCTAACCCTAGCTTTGATAACTTGCACCGGAGATTTATGAATATTGATTTATGTGTAGATTTGTTGTGAAATGTTTGCTTAATTGATTTATTTGATGCTATTATTATGGGTGCCAAAATTAGAAAGAAAGAGAAATCCTTTTTATGATATTATTGGAAAAAATAATAATATATATACTTAATTAGTAGTTGATTACTGTTTCATTATCACTGTTTTAGTTTCTATAGGTGGTGCTTTCTGAGCTAGGAAACTGTGGCGTGCGTATTTTTTATTCTAGATTCTTTATTGATTTCATTGGTGTTTTGGAATTTTATTGGTTTCATAGAGTTTAAATTTTGCTGTTTAAGATTTAACTTCTTTTAGTAGATTATGTTTAGTTATTTCGAGCTCATGTATGTTTGGTGTTCATTGATGGAGTTCGTTGTAATGAAATTATATGTGTGTGTTATCTAGAGCGTATCAAGTTTGAGAGTAAGTATTTACTATGATGAATAAGTTTAAATTATTGAATTTTTAGTCTGTTGGTGGAATTAATGATATCCGTTTCCCCCCCCCCCTCTTTGTTTCTTCTTTTCTAAGTTGTGTTTATTCTTGCAATCCATTGGTTGCGTGATTTGCCTATTTTCTACAAATGTTAAGTGGAATTTTATGTCTTCAATGCATATACTGCATTTTTCTGAAATCTATATCGATTATGGCTCTATGTTGTCAAGCTTTTATTAACTGTTGCATATAAGGATGGAAATGGGTGATGGATGATCCATCACCCGCTTAACCCGGTATTTTAAATGGATGAAAACCCGAATTTAAATGGATGGAAAGTGGGTGGTGGGTGAGAATTTTTTCATCCGTCACCCGATCCATCACCCGTTTAACATCCAACTCATTACCCAATTATTAAATTTTACGTGTAAATTACTTATATTGTATGTGTTTGATATAATTATTTTATATTATGTCACTAATTTCTTTTAAAAATATACTAAATATCATCACCCGTTTAGCACCCGACCCACCCGTTTCACCCGATGGATGACGGATGGATGGATGCGGGTGGACTAAACAATTGCGGGTGGTGGATGCGGGTGATGTTCCACCCGCCCCGAATCCGATCCATTTCCATCCCTAGTTGCATACAAGGTAAACTGTGTTCATTTTGTTTATAATGATTGGGTGTTCAAAGGTTGTGCAATAAGTGTTGTCATTCATAGCAGGTGAAACTCGGATTGATTGAGTTCTGGTATTCGGTTGTGTACCTAATATTAAGTATATATGCTTATCTTTACATTTGTGCATTATGATTTTTTGTGGTCTTTCCTCCTTTTTATGCTCGCCCTTTGTCTATTTAGCACCAACTTGGTTGCTAAATTAGATGTTTAGCAGGTTAGTTGCAAGTTCTTTGTTTGGTTGATTAACTGTTGCATTTTGCAGAGAAGGAAAACCTCTGTTTGTATGGATATCCAAATGAACAGTGGGAAGTGAACTTGCCTGCATAAAAGAGGTGCCTCCAGAGCTCCTAGAGCCTGCTTTGGGTATTAACTTTGCCAGAGATGGCATGCAATCAAAGGACTGGCTATCACTTGTTGTTCATATTGATGTTTGGTTGCTTTCTGTTGCCTTCTACTTTGGTGCGAGGTTTGGATTTGATAAAGGGGATAGGTATTTTTCTTTACCTTTCTGCTTAACTTTGTGTATTTGGAATTTATGGTTAAACTTAATTTAGGATACCGTGGCGAGAGCGTGCAAGTTATTTCAGACAATAATATCACACTAAGAACTCTGCAGTGGCGGAGTTTTTATCAGGTGTTTTTCTAGACAAGAAAAATGAGGGTCACAGGGACACATGTGTCGTTTTCTTTGACTGCAACCCCTATCATGGGAAGCTTTCTGAAAGTGCAACTATCATTATTGGGCAAGGAGTATTCTTTTATCTGCCCCTTGCTTTTGAGTTCTCTTTTTTTTTTGACCCGTTTGAAAAGTTGCTCCATATTGGGATATTTTGTGTAGTTTTGATTCTATATTAACTTAATCGTTTAGTTAGATTGTTATAATATTTGTGATTATCATTGTTATTGTTATGTTTTTGTTGCTATAATAAATCATCATTAAATTTTTTATTTTGTAATTTTATGATGTATATTTTATGAATAATTAATGAATTATTCATTATAAAGGTGTAAAGAATCATTTTTGTGAATTACAATATGGCTAGCTTGTGGAGCTGGAGGCAGCTGGTAGCATATGGCAGCAGGCGCTGTTGCTTGATGCTAGGTAGTTTTTTTTATTTTAGATTTTACACTAGCTGATCCAGTTCTTGCTGGAAGCCGGATCAGTTAGTCTGATTTGATTTTTTTAAAATAACTTATAGTTAACTGATCCGATTTTGATGGAAAAGCAGATAAATCAATATGATTAGCTGATCCGGTTTTGGACCGAATCAGTAAATATTTTGGATCTGTTGCGAGTCCATCCAATGCGGACCAAAACCAGATCAGTAAGCCTGATTTTGACCGCATCGGATGGGCTTTTTTGCACTAGTGCACATTGAGCAAAGAGAATACTAAGTCTAAGAAAGAAATTAAGTTTGGATTTTGAAGACTAATTGGGGATGCTCAAGGAACTAATATTGGAGAAGCATTGGAACAAGAGAATCTAAGTGTGGCTTGTATTTTTAGTTCCTATGTAAGAAAAGAGTAAGTAATGGTAAGGAACAATGACAACATAAAAAGAGAATGAAGATCTGTTCCTTTGAGAGGAACAAACGAACTAGCACTATCATGATAAGTTAAAGGAACTAACGAGTTTAAAGGAACTAGACTTAGAGTAACAGTTATATTTTGTCGGTTGAACTATTGATGCCTAAAAAATAGGAAACCGTTTTGACATTTGTTCAAAATATGATTTTAAGGAAAATC
The DNA here is from genome assembly GCF_026745355.1 of Beta vulgaris subsp. vulgaris. Taxonomy (NCBI): domain Eukaryota; kingdom Viridiplantae; phylum Streptophyta; class Magnoliopsida; order Caryophyllales; family Amaranthaceae; genus Beta; species Beta vulgaris. Next base: position 23,486,657 of record NC_079205.1, on the reverse strand, counting down.
TTTTTAAGGAAAAGATTTTATTTTTATTTGAAAATGAAAATTCTTTTTCAGTTTTAAAGAAAATATTTTAATGATAATATTTTGATAAAAGGATTTAATTTTAGTTTTATTAATTAAAATACTTTTTAATTAAAAAGCATATTTAGGATTGTGGGACAAGTAAATGCGATAATTTAGGGAGTTGTTCTAATCTTGTTCACATACGTTCATAAGATCATGGAGTTCATGGGTAACAAAAGGAATGTGTTCCTCTAATTGAGTAACATCATGGAATTTTTTACCACTAACACATGATTTAATCTCATGTTCTACTTTGTGTCTGACCAAGAGATTTAGTGAGTCTAACTAAGTAAAGTGTGGTGCCTTCATTCTCTCGTAAAGCAATTTGTTCTTTGCCTTCTTACTCTATTCCACTGAGTTTGTTGATTATCGTAATTTTGATTTTGGAGTAAGGGGATTTTGAATGAAGTCTTATAAGAGAGAAGCTTTCAGTGAAGCAAGTTAAAGTGAGAAAACTTCAAGTCTAGTTGCATACTGAAAAGGCTAAATCAGCGATTGCTTAACTATGATGGTTTAAATAACGGTCGTTATTCTTGCACTCAGCAAATGTATTACTCCGTCGTTGCCACCAATAGTAGAGAAAGGTCGATTTGCATCGCCTGGGACCCATATTTGCGTCGGACTTGGGTTCGAAGGCACAGTTCTCGACACAGATGACCTATAATTGATTTTTGTCGTATGCGAAAACGACGCAGATCTTTTAGCTATTTGCGTCGCACGTTGTATACGGTGCGACGCAAATTGCTCTCCCAGCCCCATAAACTACAAACTACAACCTGGATATAAGGAGAATTTGCGTCGCACATAGCACAGGGTGCGACGCAAATCAGGCATCTGCGCCGCACCTTGTGCCATGTGTGACGCAATGACCTTATCTGAAAAAAAAATATTGTACCAAAGCATGAATGCTTTAGTACTGCATTAGAGGAAATAATCTGCCAATAATAAAAAAACGAGATCTAGCAAGTGAACCTAACATCTAACTTGCGTCGATTAAGAAACAAATGATAATAATTAAAAAACGAGATCTAACAAATATTAAGAAACAAGTGATAATAATTAAAAAAGAGACAAGTGAACCTTAATAAAAAAATCAGTGTTGCGTCGATTAAGAAACGAAAAAAATCTGAACAAATATCAAAAATTAAATATTCAGATCTAACATACAACAAAAAACGAAATTAAAAAACTAAACCCAAAAAAAACCCAGATGTAACATAAAAGAATGAAATTCCACTAAATATATTAAAAAGAAACACAAATCGCCAAAATCAGATCGAACTTTGTTCTCGTTCTTCTTCAAATCTCGTTCTTCTTCCAATCTTGTTATTGTTTCCTGATGATATGTAGAAACGGTAAATAAATGATAGAAATAAGTTAAGCAAAATGTAGAGGATGAAGAGCAAATACGAGGCAGGAAAAGAGGTTTAATTTTATAGATTTAAAAAATAAACATAAATATGGCAAAATAAAGAAATTCAGAATAAAATGTGAAAAATACATGAAAATCGAGAAATCTGAGCACGAAATTCATAGCCCGTCGTTCAAGTTCGTTTATCTCTCCTCTTTGTGTTCGTGCTCGTCGAAATTGAAGAAGATTTCAGATTTGAGAATGAAATCGCAGGAGAAAATCGCATGTATGAGGTTTAAGTTCGTGCTTTCCTGTAATATCCTAAAATCTTAAACGTGTTTAAGTTAAATAATTAATTTTAATGAGTAGTTACAATATGTTTTATTTATCGTTTCACTAATTAAGCAACGTATAATAAAACGAATATAGAATTACAGTATGAAGTTTACCAACTTAAAATGTTAATATCTATGTGACGATAATTTTTATTTTATGATTTCATGACTTAAACAAGAAGGTTAGTTTTTGTAGTTATTTCACTAAAGCACAAAATACCAACACTTCACCAAACTTTTACAAAGCCACGTAAAGTAGAGTAAAAAGTAGTGAAATTTTCTGATTTTTGGTTACAAAATATTAAGGGAAAAATGAGTAAAAGTTCCATGGTCAACACTCCATAAGTTTTGCCTTTTTCTTTACCCTTCCATGGCCACTTGGCAAGCATGCCACCATCCTCCATGCCTTTCCTCTGCCCAAAATCTGTCACCAATCCATCTTCTTAGCTTCTTCAAATCAAAAATTCAGAATATTTACTTCAATCTTCTTCCTCCCAACTACTGATTTAGTGTACTTAATTCCCCTATAAATGGCCATGAAATCCATCACCAAGAACACAACAATTCAGCAATTTCCATCCTCTCATCTCTTACTTCACCACCACCTACGAACCACCTTGCAAACACCACAATTTTCAGTAAATAACTCGCCGGAAAAGGTGACACAAAGAAACTCAAAACGAAATCCCCAAATTTCCCCTCTCTCTCCTCTGTTTCGGTTCACCAACAGCACCACCATCGTCTGCAGCCGGCGCGCGCGATGCCAGGACAGTCACCGGTCACTGCGTGACACTCGCTGGCCCCCCGTAGCTGGCCGGAGTTCCACCTTCACCTCGCGTCCTCTCCCTCTTACGTTGCACTCTTCTCTTCGCTCCCTCCTCTACTTCGCCTCTTACCTACACTGCCAGACGCGTGCCACATTGTCGAAATTCTGCCGCCGTCACCGCGGTTCTGCCGCCTTGTCTCTCCAGGTCCCACTGTCGAGCGTCGCCGGAGCTTGAAGCTCCATGTTCTTCACTGCTCATAGTAGTGATAGAATTTGTGGCGCACACAGAAGTTTTGATGGACCCGAATAGTATAATAAAATAGCTTTTCATTGATAATTAATTGTACAAGTGTGTTTGTAAGAGCTCATGTCTCTCATTCACCTTGGTAAAACTCTTTGTTTCTATCTTTCCTAATATCTTGTGTGAAGCACACTTGTTTGGCTCCCCCTCATTTGAGCTCCCTTTTTTTACTCGTATATTTGAGCTCCTTTTTCTCTTTCTTACATGCATGTAGCTGATGCTCCTTTTTTCACTCTTACATGCATACATCTTACAACTTCTCCATAATTCCATGTATATAGATGCACTATGTCGGTTAATACTTTGACCGACTTTGCTTGATTTTTCTTGTACAACTTTCTAACCTTATCTTATTTTATCCTAGGCTAGATTTTTCTAGGACTTTAGATTTTTCTAACTACTTATCTCATAATCTAACTTAGATTTTTACAAGATATTTCTAGATATTTTTCAATTACAAGATCTTTCTACTAACTACAAGATTTTTCTAGATTAATCTAATCTCTAATACTCCCCCTTAATCTGAAAAATCTTGTATCCCAAATTATTCTTCCGTTGATGCCCTTGTCATCAACAATCTCCGATCTTGATTTTCTTTTTGTCTTTGTGTTGATACTCTTGTCACCAACTTTAGCTTGTCTTCCTTCTTTATTATTTTTTCTTATCGGTACTCATGTTACCATCTTCCTTACTCTTTCTTACTGATGCTCTTGTCACCAGCAATTCTGCTCCTTGAAATTGTCTCTTGCTTTTTGTGAATATTTTTGGTGCTCATGTCACCAAATATTTCGGCTACTGCACTTGTCATTAGCAAATTCCAAAATCTTCCTCTTTGTTGTATAATATGAGCACTATAAGAGGGGGGTGAATTATAGTGAGAGAATAAGCAATACTTTTTGCAGAATTAAAAGTAAACTTGGGAACAAACAATGGGAACTCGAGAGATTTTAAGGAGAAAAACTTCCTAGGCCTAGTAGGAAGAAACAACCTCGACCACAAGGGATTTTAAAACAACTTTCCACTATAATAGGCCAAAACAACTCTGATTACAACCTATTACTTTTCTCTCGATTCTCAACTTAAGTCACTCAACTCAAGTTCCCAACGACAGTTCCCACAACTGACGTTTCTCTCAAACTTCACTCGAAGTTCCTTTCTCTTTCTCTTGCTTCACTCAAAGCTTTCTCACACTTACAAGAGTTCACTCAAACCCTTTTTCTCAAAAATACACTTTGTAAAACAATGGAAGAGTAATAAACTCGATTAATGTAAGTATGAATTCTCTTAAAGGAAAAGGCACTGACACTTTAGATAACTTAAGACAAATTAACTAAGTCAGACACAATTTTGCTCAAATGAATTAGGCGCCTATTTATAGACAATTAAGACAAGACATGTTCTCCACTAATTAAACCATTATCACATGTTCTCCATGATGTTTAATTAATTAATTAAATTAAATTAATTATTCCATGTCATGTAAAGCATCCACTAATCCACTACTTCACTAAATAGAAGCAGTAACACATTACGTGGTTTTTACAAACTTGGAGATAATTAAACTTATTTAATTAAATAAATACTTGGAGGATAATTAACTTAAGCCACTAAATCCACTAACTACATAAAACGTGTAGCAGTAGTTTAGGCGTGCAATCTAGTTTTAGGAAAATAAATAAATAAATCTTTAGCTAGTTTTTAGGAAAAATATCTTTTTCAAAATCTTTTATAAAACCGGAAAAACAGTTTTATATTTAAAAAATCCGAAACATTTAAAAACCGGAAATATTAAATTTTCGAAAACTAAATCTTTTAAATAAAATATAAAAGATAAAAATAAATTTAAAAAGATAATATTTGAAAATCAGTTAATTTAAAATAAGAAAATCTTTTTAAAATCTTTTCCTAACAAACTTAAACTAATTCCTAAAAATAGTGGATCTTAGTCAAAATATCCCTAAAAACTCTAACAACTATATTGGGCACAATTTCACTTAGGCGCACAATATTAGAGTCACTTAGAGTTCCTAAATTAGTTTTAAGTCTTGTTCCCTAACTTTAAGTCTTGTTCCTAACCTTGTTCCTATAGTGCCAGGTCTGTTCCTTTCATGGGAACAGAACCAAGTTCCTTTGAGAATTCACCACGAACTTAATAAGCTTTTACTCAACCTTAACAAGAAGATTAATAAATACCCTAATGTATTCTAATCTTCATTCCATGCTTGATTCTTCATCTCTCGAACATCTTTACTTCGATCTTGATTAATTCTCCGCTTTAATCTTCAATCAAGTATTCTCTTAGCTCGAGCATGAATTACCTTGCAACAACAAATAAAATATACTATGTCTTTTGTGGTTAGGTCATCTTCAAAACTCAAGGGTCAACACTCTTGAACTTCTTTTTCTTTTTCTTCTTTTTATTTTCATTTTGTTTTTTCTTCAACTATTGGTGCTCTTGTCACCAATATCCTCCCATTTTTCCATTTTTTTCTTCCAATAATGTTAATTTCATTTGTTGATGTTCATATCATCAACCTCCCCTATCATTTTTTTTTAGTGCTCATGTCACTAACTAAACTATTTCTCAATTCTTTTTAATCTTTCCTCCACATACCTTTTCATTGTTAATTTCTCTTCAAGCTTTTATCCTTAATGTATCTTCACAATTTTTTTTGAATCTTCACCTTTAATTTAAATTCTTCCACATATTTTAAATTTGACACTTACCTCGACTTCTTTTATCTTGCTTCAACCTTCAACTTGATAATTTGCATCTTCTATCTTCTTCTTACTACTCGGATGTTGGCGTTATCACGTTTCGGCTCTGATACCATGATAGAATTTGTGGCGCACACAGAAGTTTTGATGGACCCGAATAGTATAATAAAATTGCTTTTCATTGATAATTAATTATACAAGTGTGTTTGTGAGAGCTCATGTCTCTCATTCACCTTGTTCTACCAAGGTGAATGAGAGACATGATCTCTTACAAACACACTTGTACAATTAATTATCAATGAAAATGCAATTTTATGATACTATTTGGGTCCATCAAAACTTTCGTATGCGCCACAAATTCTATCAAGTAGCAGAGGTATACATACCTATTTGTTTCTAATTTCTGATTTTTAATATGAAGGTTAAGCCTAAATCTAATATTGATAGTTAGCCTAGCTATTGGGCCTAAAACCTTATTCAATAATTAAACTATTTTTGTTTTGTCACTATAGCTATTGGGCTAAAATCAGATTGATGTAATGTTAGATTAAACCATTGTAGACTAACTAAAACTGATTTAGTGTTCCCTTAAGCCACACTAGTTTATTACATTAATTAAACATAATTATTGGGCTTAGAACCAAATTCGTTTGATTAAACCACTTAATTTAGCTCACACCTTTAACTAGTTTGAACTAATTCTATATTAAGTAATAAACTAATTGTAATAGCCCTGGTTTTTTAAGAGCGTTTATTTAAACGTTAATTATAATTATTAAGTTAATTATGTTCCGAAAATCTTATTTTATTTGAGTTGGAGTTGAATTATATTATCGTATTTGTAATATATTTATTTAATTAAATGAGATTATTTCTATTATTATTATTTTATATTTTGGGTTTGTGTAATTAGTTGAGTGGTATTTGGCCAAATAGAAAATTAATCGGCCCATTTCTTTTGCACTTGTTGGTTTGTTTGGAAGAGATAAGCCCAACCCTCTTTATTTGTCGGTCCACTAAGCAATAAAACCAAAGGAAAATCCAAAACCCAAACCCATCTCATTTCATTTCTCTCTCTCCCGTGTCCTCTGTTTTCTCTAAACCTCCAGAATTGAAAAAAACCTCAAACCCCAATTGAAGAAACCCCCAAAACCCCGTGAAGCCCCGGCGAACCCGCGCCGTTGTCGACCGTTTTCAGCTCGCCGGAGACTCGCGCTGCACCTTGCAGCCCTGTTCCTCTCTCTGTCGTCGTTATTATTGTTGTTCTTGCGGTGCAGCCGCGGTTGCTGTTGTTGTTGCCCTGTTTCTTCTCTCTCCTCTTGTTGGTTGTTTGCCGCTGCTACGCGTGTGGTGCTGCTCGCAAGCCACCATACCGCACCGCTGCTGTTGTTGCAGCCTTATTTTTCTCTCCCCTCTGTACTGCGATCACCGCGGCTGGTTTCGCTGTTGTGGTTGTTTTGCTGCTGCTGCCTTGTGCGTGGAGGCTGTCGATGTTTAGTTCATCGGTGCTCCACCGCCGCGCATCGAAGACTCGAAACCCCCTCTGTCCATGTTCTTCACTGCCTTGTTCTTCGCTGCTCCATATAGAGAAGAGGTACTAACCTTTGGTCCTTCCTTTTGATCTTAATTTCCTTCCTTTGAATCATGATAATGGTTAATAATTTGATGATGAATTGTGGTTGTTGATTATGTGGTATGGATGGGGCTGATTTATTGTTGTTGGTGAATTTGCATATTAAATTGGATTGTGTTTGTATTGTTGATTAAATAGAGTACCATGTTATTGTTGTGAATTGTTAGTGGGAAATGCATATTGGAATTGCACTCAAACTTGGTTGATAAATTAGATTGATGTAATGTTAGTTTTGCGGAAGATTAGTAAATATAAGTTGTTGTGGATAACAAATTGGGATTGTTTTTCTTGAGTAAGTTACGTAGTTGGAATTAGATTAATAAAGGTAGTTAATTTGATGAAGGACGGAATCGGAATGCTATGAGTTAGTAAGAAGTAGTTCAAGTATCTTTAGTTTAATGTTGATAGAAAATTACCAATAAATGTGGTAGTAATCCGAGTTTATGGTTGAAGTATAAGTTAAAAGGATAGTAATTAAGTGTATGATGCTCATGTGTTTAATTAGTTTTCTCATATTAAGTTAGAAAGAGAATTAATTAGTCCTTATTAGTAATGTGAAGAGTACTTGAGTTAGTTTTATTAACTATGGATTCGATTAATGAATATGTGGTTAATAAAGTATTTTAGTTTGAAAACTATAAACGGAATAAGATAATGAAGTCGGCTTATTTGACTAGTGATTCACTAAAGCGAATTAGTGTGTGTGTTTAACTACATAAATCAAAGTAAGTTATGAATTACTTTGAAGAAGTCCCACTTAGATAATAAAATTGTTTTAATGAGATAAACTCGCTATGTATGACCATGAGTATGATCTGTACTTGGTTTTATTACTGATTATGTTAATAAGAACTCAGCTAATGGTATAACTTGGATTATATTTTGTTACTTATAATCAACCTATGCTCGATGAAACTTGAGTCGTGTGTTTTTGATTAATCCTCGTTAGTTAATTCTAACTGAGAGACTTAGTAATATTGTTGTGGAATTTGTTGACATGATTAATTACTACCAGTTGTGTTTATGATGGTAATTGGAATTGAAAAGCATATATGTATCGATTTGAAATATGTCTTCATAAGAGTTATATGTTAAATGATTATGGTTATCTATGTGGGAAATCACTAGGTTGGATACAAGTTGCTAATTACTTCAATAGTCTGGATTATTGGAGGATGATTTTGGAATGGAGTATCATTCGAAATTATGAAAGAGATTATAATATTGGAATTGTTATTCGATTGGTAAGGATTTGAGTGCAAGATAGAAATCAGTTTATTGAGGTTTATTTATGAGTCGAGCTAGCTTCATATTCTCAATATATTTGTTGGTAGCCAAATTATGTTCTTGATTTAGGTAAAGTTGTGATTTATGTTTAGTTGGTTTAGTTATATAATTTAGAGTTATGATTATGGAATTGGGATATTGAAGGTTGATAATTTCTAAATCGGGAATTAGTTATGATTATGTTTTCTAGTTCAGATTAGTCTAAGTTTGATTATTGATTATCGATGTTATTTTGAGTGGTTGTGGAGATGGCTATGTAGACGTATATAATTCAAGATGATATGGGAAATCAAGTCATCATGCTTGGAGGTTTCGCATTATTGTTATAGAGTAAATGTAACCTTTATGTTCAGCAATATATATTTAAATGCTCCTGTGTGCGTTATATGAATATTAGATATCATATATCGTTTATAGTACAGTATGCCTATGATTATAGATGCATCTCTATGAGTTAGTTATTGTGAATTGCTATTGAATTATTATAAAAGTATTCTTTTTGTTCAGTTATTGGAGTTTTTCGAAAATACTATGTTTCTTTAAATATGATTTGGTATGATAATGAGGAAATGATTCAGATATGAGTTAAGACCAGATAAGGTCGAATATGGTTTTATGTTATGAGTATTGAGGATTAAAGTGTAAATCATTAATTATCTTATTTTATAAATATGAAAGTGAGGCATGAACAGGCAACCCGAGTTAGGGCGGGTAGAGTCCCTAACTGTTGCCTTCCAGGAAGGGCGAATTCCCGGCGTTATAGGACATGTCCGGGTAAGTCTTGCAAGCATAACAATAAAATGCGGGGTGACGACCCTCAATAGTTTGGAGACAGCTGGTACTGCGTGGTACCCCTCTCCACTCGCGTTCATGCCAAACGATCTGATTTTGTGAAAATATAGTAACTGAGTTGAAAGGTTGATTAAATGAGAATATAAAACATGTCATTGTTGACAGTCATCTTATTATGTTTGTTACTAGGTGATTGATGATATATTATGGAACGTGGGATTTGGAAATGTAATATATATATGTTCAACAAGAATATTGTTGCTAAGTATGCTATTATTGGTGTGATTGTTGAACTTATGTTGATTGTGTGAGAGTCGTTTTCAAGTAAAAACCACCAAAGCATGTGTTACTCTTGTTATGGGTTAGTACTCAGCTTTGCTGATGTGTATATGTTGTTTTGTCATTTCTGTGGCCTGTCACTTGGTGGGTGGCAGTTTCCTAAATGTTTCAGGTTGAAGCCGAAAGTTAACCTTTGCAAGTTGAAGCTGATACAAGCTGGAGTAGTATTATAGTTGCTATCGAAGTGAGGACGCTTGACTTTGTAATAGTTAATTGTTTATTTTCTATAATCTATTTCTACATTTAAGAGTCGCTAGTTAGTATCCTGATTCTCTATTGGTTGTTGCTCCGCGAAAGCTTGAGTTGTTGGCTTGGGATTTGGAAATATTTTATAAATTGAATTTGGAAACAGGTTTAAATCATTTTTTTTTTCGCTTTAGCGTTGCCCTATTTTCAAAGGAAACTCTGTCGAATTTTCCAGTAGAAATTTATGGGAATAGAGTCTGAGAATCAGAGCGTAGTTATAATAGTTAATTTATTTGAATAAAGTTGGGAATTGAGTTCCACACTCTCCGATGTAGTTCGGTGAGTGTGATGGTAATAGTCCGGGTTATCTCGACTAGAGTCTCTTCGCTGTGCTTAATCCTTTGTAAGCTGGTCGGGAAATTGGGCTGTTACAAGTGGTATCAGAGCTTGAGTAGTTTTTGGATACACTGTGATCTCCACATCATAGTGTTGGGGTTGAATATAGGTCTAATGAATTGACTAAAGAGTTAGGTATAAATGAATCAAGCCGTATGAGTGTTTGCGCTTACGCGTGTACTATATGAATCCATTTATTAAAATGGGTATTAAGTGTGTGTATATTTGCCAATGTGTATATTATTATCCTGTTATGACTTGATTGTTCATGATATTATTTACTTAAAATTGTGTATTTCGAGAAAACTTATATGATTTGCTTAAGTAAATGAATTTCAAACGAGATCTCTGCAGATGAGATGATTGAAATCCAATGCCAACAAGTTTGCCCCTTTTGTTTTCTTTGCTCCTTGATTTCGCGAATCAAGTTGAAGTAGAGATACAAAAGATGATGGTAGAATGGAGGCTGGCCATTCATGTCTTTGGAGCTTGAGATTTTCGTTTTATGAAAATAACTATTTGCAAGTTTCGAGGGCGAAACTTATTTTAGGGGTGGTAGAGTGTAATAGCCCTGGTTTTTTAAGAGCGTTTATTTAAACATTAATTATAATTATTAAGTTAATTATGTTCCGAAAATCTTATTTTATTTGAGTTGGAGTTGAATTATATTATCGTATTTGTAATATATAATTTTTTTTTTTTTTTTTGGTAAAATGTAAGTTGTATTACCAAAAACAAGCAAAGCCACCATTACATCCTAAGCCAAGGTAGTACAGCACACTACAGAGGCACACAACCACACTAAGCACCCAACAACAGACACCAGAAAACACTACACTAATTATTACATGAATTAACTAACTGCTGAAACCATAATTGATCCTCTACATTCCATTTAATGTCTACCAGACTCTTATATCTACCACACACATCTAACTGAATGTTCCTTACAAGCACAACAGGTAGCATCACAACATCGTTCCATAAAGCATAATTACGAGCTCTCCATATGTGGTAAACTAGTGCAGCTATTACAGAATAGCATAACTTTTGTCTCCTCTTGCTCTTAAACTTTCGACCCCACTTCTTCCACACAAGATACAAGCTCTCTTGAGCCACATTATGTATACCAATCCACCCCATAACCTTTTGGCTAATAATTACACTGCAAGGGCACTGAAAAAACAAATGCTGGCATGAATCTTCACCTGAGCTACACAGCAAGCAGGAGGTATCATGACAGATACCAGCCTTAGCCAATACAACTCTTGTTCTTAACTTCCCCAGGATAACTAGCCAAGCAATGAATGAGTGTTTTGGAATATTAGTGGAATTCCAAACCCAATAATGCTAAGGCACATCCTCCTGTGATCCTTGAAGCCACTGATATCCCTCTTTTACAGTATAGGGATGCATACCAGTCAACCATTTGTTGTTAGTATATGCATCTTTAAAGATTTCCTTCACCTTACATATACATCTCCATATCCAGCTAGCATTGGGAGATGTTTGACACTCCCACCAATCTAACTCTTTGAAGTACACACAGTGAACCCATTTAATCCAAAGAAGATCTTGTTTTTGAGCAATTTGCCAGACAAATTTCCCAACAGCTGCAATGTTCCATTTCATACAATCCTGAACTCCTAGACCACCTTTCTTTTTCCCTTTACACACCCAGTCCCAAGCCACAGGGGGAGCTTTATTTAACACCACTTTGCCTTCCCAAAGAAAAGCTCTGCAAACTTGATTAATTCAATGTAGCACACACTTAGGCAGTAGGAAATTTTGAGCCCAATAAGTGTGAATATTCATAAGGACAACATTCACAAGAGTTGTTCTTGCTGCATATGAAAGATGCCTTGAGCTCCAACACATAATTCTTTTTGACATCCTATCAACCAAAATATCACAATCTCCCTTATTCAATCTCTTAGAAGTGATGGGAACTCCCAGGTATCTGAAAGGAAAGGATCCTTTTTTATACCCAGTAATTTGAAGTATTCTACTTTGTTCCACCTCCTTTACATTACCAAAGTAGATAGCAGTTTTTTCAGGACTAGCTTCTAATCCAGAAGTCTCGGCAAAAGCTTTTAATGTTCTCACAAGGAGCACCACTGATTGGACATCACCTTTACTAAATAGCATCAAGTCATCAGCAAATATCAGGTGGTGAATCTTCAATTGCTCACATCTATGATGAAATTTAAACTCCTCTCTATGACTCATTTTCTTCATCAGTCTAGTGAAATATTCCATAACAAGAACAAAAATCAATGGAGAGATAGGATCACCCTGTCTAATCCATCTTTTGCCTTGAAAGAAACCATTCAGCCCCCCCATTTATACTCAAGGAATAGGAAGGAGTAGTGAGACATTCCATAATCCAGCTTATAAATCTTTCAGGAAAATTTAAGCCAATGAACAATTCTCTGATAAACTCCCAATTCAAGGAGTCATATGCCTTCTTCAAGTCTACTTTCAATGTACATCTAGCAGGAGCACTCTTTCTTTTATAATTTTTGAGCATATCTTGACATATAAAGATGTTGTGCAATATTACTCTGTTAGCCACAAATGCACTTTGTACTTGATCAACAAGGCTAGGAAGAACAATTTTCAATCTACTACAAAGCATTTTTGAAATTGCTTTATACATCACATTGCAACAAGCTATAGGTATGAATTGAGATACATCTATAGGCTGTTCAACTTTAGGAATAAGGCATAGAGTTGTGGCGTTCAGTTGTTTGAGGAGTTTACCTGTTTGAAAGAAATTGAGCACAACATTGATGATATCCTCCCCAATGCAAGGCGAAGCCTCCTTGAAAAAGCAACTAGTGTACCCATCAGGGCCAGGGGCCTTATTATCTGCAATGTCAAAGAATGCAGCTTTGACATAATCACCTGTGAATGGAGCACACAGACCCTCTTGCTGAGTCTCAGTTACCACATTGCCTTCCTGAATCACACTACTACTAACATGTTTGACAGCATGCTTTTCAGTACCAAGAAGCTTCTTATAAAACTCCAAAAAAGCTTCATCAATCTCCTCTCCATTCTCTTTCCACTCACTAGCACTATTTTTAATCCTGCACACCTTGTTCTGGCACCTCCTTTGCTTAATACAGGCATGAAAATACCCTGTATTAGCATCTCCTTTCTTCAGCCACTCCTGCTTAACCTTTTGTTGAAGGAAGCATAGTCTAGCCTTGTTCAGTGAAAGGTACTCTTTCCTGGCACCCTCCTCAAGAATATATAATTGCTTATTCAGAGGATCTTCATGGACCTACTGCTAAGCTTGCAAGAATTTTTTGTAAGCTTCATCTGCTTGATTTTCAATGTTTGCAAATTTATCCCTATTCAACTCTTTAAGAGACTTCTTTAGTTTCTTCAACTTCCTCACTATCCGAAACATAGGAACTCCAGTGAAATCCTCTTGCCACACCTCCTGAACTTTACTTATGAATCTGTCTGACTGAGTCCACATATTAAAAAACCTAAAGGGTTTAGGTTTATTTTGACTATTACTCAGCAGTTTAACCAAACATGGATAATGATCTGAAATGTTTTCAGGGAAAAACATGCTTACTGAGTCTGGAAAGACCTCCATCCATCTATCATTCACAACAATTCTGTCAATCCTAGAAAATACCCTATCATCACCCTCCTGCTTATTTGACCATGTGTAAGATGGCCCTGTGGTAGATTGTTCCTGTAGAGAGCATGTTCTGAGACATTGCTGAAACTCCATCACCTCCTCTAAAGTGATTGCTGACCCAATTCTTTCATTGAGATGAAGCACATTATTGAAGTCTCCTCCCACCACCCACGCTTCATTCACATTTCTACTCAATCTCTTGAGCCCCTCCCACAGATGCTTCCTATCTTTGCTTTCATTCAAACCATATACCATAGTAACAAACCATTTCTTCCCTGAACTGACTTGCAGTACATCACAATGAATGAACTGACTAGAACATTCAATGATATTCACAACAAATTTAGAAGGTAACCACAATAACCAGATTCTACCACCCTTGTGGAACTGATAGTTAGTGGCAACACTCCACATTCCCCCAAATCTTGCTAACACTTTAGCAAAATTCTTACTCCTAACCCTTGTCTCCAATAATCCAAATAAACCTACAGAATGGTGATCCAAAAACCATTTGACATCACCATATTTTTGAAAGCTATTAAAGCCCCTAATATTCCAAAATCCTATATTATCCATTTGGAGGATTAAGTGACACCTCCCCATGAATTATACATTTAATATCTCCTACTTCCATTCCACTTGTCTCACCCATATCTCCCTGCTCCACATCAGCATTACCATCTGATTTCTGTCCAGACTTCTTGCCTTGACTACTCTCCACTGCCAGTGCATTAGGCTCCCCTTCATCCACATCAGCAGCATTAGTTGGAGCCTCCCCTTCATCCACATCTTCAGCAATAGGACCTAGGTTCCTAGGTTTTTGCACCGGACCAGTAACCTCAGGCTTCCTAGTCACTCCAGTATTCTTGGGCACCCACATTTGCATATGCTGAATCTTCTTCTTTGCAATTTCAAATCTCTTCTGCCTACAAGCTTCTGCTGTATGTCCAATCCCCTTACAGTCATCACATAATATAGGAAGGCACTCATATTGCACTACTTGAGTCATGAGAACACCTTTTTCATTTTCAAACACAATTTCCTTAGGGAACTCCTGACCTATGTTCACCTCCACTAGAATCCTAGCATACTACAGTATATCCTTCTGGGCCGTAGCCCTATCAGTTCTAATGGCCTTCCCCACCTTCCTAGCCAGCTTATTAAGAGTAGACTGACCCCAATACTTCAGAGGTAGCCCAGGTAGTTTAATCCATGTTGGAACCACCTTAATATCTGCATTTAGGAGGTCCAAATCAAAAGGTGTCCATTCCTGCATAATCACCGGTTTACGGTCATATAGAATAGGTCCCCCCTGCATCGCCTTCATCTTATCCTCTACCGTCTTAAATCGAACCAAAAACACTCCATTGGTCATCATAGCCACTGTCACAACACCATATTTACCCCAAACTCTCCTAATGAGTCCTTCAATGATTCGAAATGGCGGTTTAACACCTAAAATATAACATACAATCGCAGATTGCCAGTATGTAATTTCAGGGTCCACATCTTCACTAGTAATTTTAAGCACATCATCTTTATCAGCAGATTTATCAGTGCTCATAGTTAAATCCAAACCCTCCTTATGAAGATGTCCAAATAATGATACTCCTACATTACCCACATTACTATTTATGTTGCATAGGATAGGAGAAGGATTGACTTTAGAAGGTCCAGATTGTCTCACCGGTGTTTGAATCGATGCAATCCAATCCGAGAGACGAGTTCTAGCAGCCTCAAAGTTTGCCTTATCCTGATTCGATAAATCCTGATTCAATGAACATCCAGACTCCTTATCATCATCATCAGATGTCCAACTTAGAGCTGGAACACCCTGAATATCATTGACATTCTTCATTTTCCTCGCATCCTCCGATTGAGGTTTTCTTGCCATTTTCATCTTCAATTTTTGCGATTGATTCGAGTTCCTCTTTTTCTTCTTTCCACCATTACCTTTCTTTGAGACAATTGCCATTGCTCCAGCGATTGCTGAGTAACAAAGAAATGAATATAGTGAAAATCTTCGTCCTAGAGGGAAGGAGGAGCTTCTCTCTCTAGACTCTCATCGCACCCGTAATATATTTATTTAATTAGATGAGATTATTTCTATTATTATTATTTTATATTTTGGGTTTGTGTAATTAGTTGAGTGGTATTTGGCCAAATAGAAAATTAGTCGCCCCATTTCTTTTGCACTTGTCGGTTTGTTTTGGAGGAGATAACCCCAACCCTCTTTATTTGTCGGTCCACTAAGCAATAAAACCAAAGGAAAATCCAAAACCCAAACCCATCTCATTTCCTTTCTCTCTCTCCCGTGTCCTCTGTTTTCTCTAAACCTTCAGAACTGAAAAAACCTCCAACCCCAATTGAAGAAACCCCCAAAACCCCGTGAAACCCCGGCGAACCCGCGCCGTTGTCGGCCGTTTTCAGCTCGTCGGAGACTCGCGCTGCACCTCGCAGCCCTGTTCCTCTCTCTGTCGTCGTTATTATTATTATTCTTGCGGTGCAGCCGCGGTTGCTGTTGTTGTTTCCCTGTTTCTTCTCTCTCCTCTCGTTGGTTGTTCACCGCTACTACGCGTGTGGTGCTGCTCACAAGCCACCACACCGCACCGCTGCTGCTGTTGCAGCCTTATTTTTCTCTCCCCTCCGTACTGCGACCACCACGGCTGGTGTCGCTGCTGTGGTTGTTTTGCTGCTGCTGCCTTGTGCGTGGAGGCTGTCGATGTTTAGTTCATCGGTGCTCCACCGCCGCGCATCAAAGACTCGAAACCCCCTCTGTCCATGTTCTTCACTGCCTTGTTCTTCGCTGCTCCATGTAGAGCAGAGGTACAAACCTTTGGTCCTTCCTTTTGATCTTAATTTCCTTCCTTTGAATCATGATAATGGTTGATAATTTGATGATGAATTGTGGTTGTTGATTATGTGGTATTGATGGGGCTGATTTATTGTTGTTGGTGAATTTGCATATTAAATTGGATTGTGTTTGTATTGATTGATTTTATAAATAGAGTACCATTGTATTGTTGTTAATTGTTATTAGTGGGAAATGCATATTGGATATGCACTCAAACTTGGTTGATAAATTAGATTGATGTAATGTTAGTTTTGCGGAAGATGAGTAAATATAAGTTGTTGTGGATAACAAATTGGGATTGTTTTTGTTGAGTAAATTATGTAGTTGGAATTAGATTAATAAAGGTAGTTAATTTGATGAAGGACAGAATTGGAATGCTATGAGTTAGTAAGAAGTAGTTCAAGTATCTTTAGTTTAATGTTGATAGAAAATTACCAATAAATGTGGTAGTAATCCAAGTTTATGGTTGAAGTATAAGTTAAAAGGATAGTAATTAAGTGCATGATGCTCATGTGTTTAATTAGTTTTCTCATATTAAGTTAGAAAGAGAATTAATTAGTACTTATTAGTAATGTGAAGAGTACTTGAGTTAGTTTTATTAACTATGGATTCGATTAATGAAGATGTGGTTAATAAAGTATTTTAGTTTGATAACTATAAACGGAATAAGATAATGAAGTCGGCTTATTTGACTAGTGATTCACTAAAGCGAATTAGTGTGTGTGTTTAACTACATAAATCAAAGTAAGTTATGAATTACTTTAAAGAAGTCCCACTTAGATAATGAAATTGTTTTAATGAGATAAACTCGCTATGTATGACCATGAGTATGATTTGTACTTGGTTTTATTACTAATTATATTAATAAGAACTCAGCTAATGGTATAACGTGGATTATATTTTATTACTTATAATCAACCTATGCTCGATGAAACTTGAGTCGTGTGTTTTTGATTAATCCTCGTTAGTTAATTCTAACTGAGAGACTTAGTAATATTGTTGTGGAATTTGTTGACATGATTAATTACTACCAGTTGTGTTTATGATGGTAATTGGAATTGAAAAGCATATATGTATCGATTTGAAATATGCCTTTATAAGAGTTATATGTTAAATGATTATGGTTATCTATGGGGGAAATCACTACGTTGGATACAAGTTGCTAATTACTTTAATAGTCTGGATTATTAGAGGATGATTTTGGAATGGAGTATTATTCGGAATTATGAAAGAGATTATAATATTGGAATTGTTATTCGATTGGCAAGGATTTGAGTGCAAGATATAAATCAGTTTATTGAGGTCTATTTATGAGTCGAGCTAGCTTCATATTCTCAATATATTTGTTGGTAGCCAAATTATGTTCTTGATTTAGGTAAGGTTGTGAGTTATGTTTAGTTGGTTTAGTTATATAATTTAGAGTTATGATTATGGAATTGGGATATTGAAGGTTGATAATTTCTAAATCGGGAATTAGTTATGATTATGTTTTCTAGTTCAGATTAGTCTAAGTTTGGTTATTGATTATTGATGTTATTTTGAGGTGGTTGTTGGAGGATGGCTATGTAGATGTATATAATTCAAGATGATATGGGAAATCAAGTGATCATGCTTGGAGGTTTCGCATAATTGTTATAGAGTGGATGTTACCTTTATGTTCAACAATATATATTTAAATGCTCCTGTGTGCGTTATATGAATATTAGATATCATATATCGTATATAGTAATGCCTATGATTATAGATGCATCTTTATGAGTTAGTTATTGTGAATTGCTATTGAATTATTATAAAAGTATTCTTTTTGTTCAGTTATTGGAGTTTTTCGAAATTACTATGTTTCTTAAAATAGGATTTGGTATGATAATGAGGAAATGATTCAGATATGAGTTAAGACCAGATAAGGTCGAATATGGTGTTATGTTATGAGTATTGAGGATTAAAGTATAAATCATTAATTATCCTATTTTATAAATATGAAAGTGATCGAGGCATGAACAGGCAACCCGAGTTAGGGCGGGTAGAGTCCCTAATTGTTGCCTTCCAGGAAGGGTGAATTCCTGGCGTTATAGGACATGTCCGGGTAAGTCTTGCAAGCATAACAATAAAATGCGGGGTGACGACCCTCAATAGTTTGGAGACAGCTAGTACTGCGTGGTACCCCTCTCCACTCGCGTTCATGCCAAACGATCTAATTTTGTGAAAATATAGTAACTAAGTTGAAAGGTTGATTAAATGAGAATATAGAAACATGTCATTGTTGAGAGTCATCTTATTGTGTTTGTTACTAGGTGATTGATGATGTATTATGGAACGTGGGATTTGGAAATGTAATATATATGTTCAACAAGAATATTGCTGCTAAGTATGCTATGATTGGTGTGACTGTTGAACTTATGTTGATTGTGTGAGAGTTGTTTTCAAGTAAAAACCACCAAAGCATGTGTTACTCTTGTTATGGGCTAGTACTCAGCTTTGCTGATGTGTATATGTTGTTTTGTCATTTCTGTGGCCTGTCACTTGGTGGGTGGCAGTTTTCCTAAATGTTTCAGGTTGAAGTCGAAAGTTAACCTTTGCAAGTTGAAGCTGATACAAGCTGGAGTAGTATTATAGTTGCTATCGAAGTGAGGACGCTTGACTTTGTAATAGTTAATTGTTTATTTTCTATAATCTATTTCTACATTTAAGAGTCGCTAGTTAGTGCTCCTGATTCTCTATTGGTTGTTGCTCCGTGAAAGCGTTGAGGTTGTTGAACTTTGGGATTTGGAAATATTTTATAAATTGAATTTGGAAACAGGTTTAAATCATTTTTTTTCCGCTTTAGCATTGCCCTATTTTCAAAGGAAACTCTGTCGGATTTTCTGTAGAAATTTATGGGAATAGAGTATGAGAATGAGAGCGTAGTTATAATAGTTAATTTATTTGAATAAAGTTGGGAATTGAGTTTCACACTCTCCGATGTAGTTCGGTGAGTGTGATGGTAATAGTCCGGGTTATCTCAATTAGAGTCTTTTTCGATGTGCTTAATCCTTTGTAAGCTGGTCGGGAAATTCGGGCTGTTACACTAATCCTCGCAATCTGAAATTATAATTGCACATTAGAAACACTTAAGTTATATAAAATGACTTTATATTAGCTCATAAGTTAATGACAACTATTGGAGGTTATTAATAATATATCTTAGGGTAACTAGAATATTAACAATAATTCATTTAATTTAATAGTAATTATGGTAAACTTATGTTTAAACAAGTAACTTAATATTTCCACTCATTGATTTAAGGTTGTGAATCAAACTAAAGTTAGAATATTATATTGTTATAATATAGGCTCCTTTAAAATATGTTCATTTAGTAACGTGATAAAGGATTAGAATTACGATGACTTCAGTTTATCATTAATCATGTATAAGCTTATAGTATTATTAGACGAGTAATTATAAGTAGTAATAATGTCGTAAGTTTATTAAAAGCTGATAACTTAGTAAATAATTGCTTAAGTTAAGATACATAAAATTAAATAATTAGAATATGGAAACCTTATTTTACAAGTCATTAAACATGAATTATGAGTTAGGATTATTTATTTCTATATAGGTTTATGTCTAGAAGCTGTTAGAATAATAACACAAGTCAAGACTACAATTATTATAATTCTCGATTAAGTATGTCTACTATGTTTAGAAAGATCCTATACGAGTAATGACATAAGTACTACGACGCACAATGAAATAATATTTTAAGTCGTCTTAGTTTAATAGCAACAAATTACGTTATTTAATTCTTAATTAGATTAAAGGATAAAGGATATTACAAGCCTCCCCCGGCTATCAAGGTTGTTAAGCAGGAGTTCAGGTAACGTCTACTGCTAACACCCGCACTCCCCTTCCAACTACGTTTTATGACGCTTTTACATAATGTTTTGATGATATGTGTTTATGGATTGCGAGATATGAAATGTTTTGCTAAATGATGTTTATGATGATAAATTGGTTTTCATGATGCTTAAGAGATGTTTTATGACATAAATATAAAAATAACGAAACATGATAAATGAAAGTGAAAGGCAGTTCTTGGCAGTACTTTATGGGCACCGCAAGTGTCACCTTTGTTGTGACCGCCTTTCGGATATGTATTTGTTATGGGCACCGCAAGTGTCACCTTTGTTGTGACTGCCTTTCGGATATGTATATGTTATGGGCACCGCAAGTGTCACCTTTCTTGTGACCGCCTTCCAGATTAATGTTATGGGCACCGCAAGTGTCACCTTTGTTGTGGCCGCCTTTTGGTTTAATGATTATGATGTTATGATGTTGGACTAGCCAAGTTACCAAAGTAAAAGATATAAGACGATGATGATGAAGATAACGAATGATGATAATGTTTTACGATTATGATTTAATGCTTATGTTTACGAAATGGTTTTACCGTTTCTCTCCTCCCTGTTTACTAATCAAATGAATTGAAATGCTTTTACGATGTTAGGGTTGTACGTTACTGAGCCTCGGCTCATGATGTTTTGTTTTATGTTTTAGGTGTAGAAGAATAGTTGTGGATCACTATTATACTACGTTATGGAGATTATGTATCATTCTATGAGGTTTTAGGATATTTTGTATGATTGATAAACAAATATTATTTCACGATGAGTAATTGTATAGTGGATTTTTAAATATTTAGGCTATTATTTATTTGTGGGCCATAATGCACAAGCTTAAGTTATGCTTCCGCTGATGATTAAGGTTATGTAAATTTTACATTTCCAAATTGAAGATATGAGAATGAAATCGCAGGAGAAATCGAAGATTCCAGATCTGAGGTTTAAGTTTGTGCTTTCCAAACCAGTAACGAAGAGTTGGAGAGAGAGAGAGGAAACCCTGGAGAGAGAGAGAGGAAACGCGACTGAGTAGTGAGAATAATAAAATTAGGTTTGAGAGAGAGGAGATAAAACATGGGGAGATTAAAAGTCGGGCTGGGGTTATAATCTGCGTCGCAGCATGGGCTTCATGCGACGCGCATAGCTTCTGTTATGTGCGTCGCACCATGGGCTTCATGCGATGCACATAGATCTCTTGCATCGCAGACTAGTTAGATACGACGCACATAGGTCGTCTTTTGTGTCGACTCCCTGTTGCATGCGACGCAAATGAGTCTTTTCCGATGTTTGTCCTGTTGTGCGACGCAGATGCTGAGACGCAAATCGCCTGTTTTCTACTAGTGCACCGACTGCTTTTAAAGTGGATAGCGACGGATAAATAGTTTTAGTTTATCAGCGATCGTCTAAAACATTCGTTGATGTTATTATTTTAAATTTTAAATATTTTTAGTTAAGGTGACTGTATTAAACGGTCGCTGATGAAAAAGAGGTTAAAATAAAGTTTGCTTCTTCATTCAATTTTATTTCAAAGACAAGTAAGAGGGAAGAGGAGGGCGCGAAGTTAGAGAAACTATTGAAGGCCGAGGTCTGACCTTCACCTTCCTCCAACGACAGCCAGATTTCTCTCTCCTTGCCACCGGTAATGCCTGAAGCTTCATGTTTCTATTTTTTCTATTTTTTTTGTTACTCATCAAACCCTAATAATTGGGTTTTTAGGATATACGTGGCCCAACATCACTGTACGCCGGTCGTCCGACTTTCGCCGCCTCTAATTTTGTCTCCTTGCCGCCGGTAATACCCACGCCCTATGTATTTAATATTTTTATTTTTGGTACTCACCAAACCATACATATTTAATTATGTCAATGTAGGTGGCCAAACACCACTGGCCGCCTGGCGTCCGGCTGTGCCGGAGCTTTGCCACTGTCTCCTTGCTGTCGGACTGCCCTGCCGCCTCTAGGTACACTTTAATTTTTAAAATCTTTAATTTTTCCCTCTTTGTCGTACGTCGTTCCTTCTTCATAATTTACTTGATGAGTTTAACCAAAGGTTGTTAGCTGCTGATTCTTGCGATCTTGCTTCTTCAGATATGTTGATCATTTTAACTACACTGGATTTTCTTCTATTTAATATTTTTGTTTTTTCTTATTATGAAAGATTACTTTTCTTTCTATTTATAGTTTTATTAGATTTTTCTGGGTGTATATGTTTATATGTTATGAGCGAGGTTGTATGTCACTAATGATAATTAAGGAGGTTTTGAGATTAATAAAATTGAACAAATATTGTAGTAGCTTTGGTATGTGATTACTTTTCTAGTCTCACAAAGTGATTTCTCCCATACATTAGTAAGTAACCTTATTAGTTTACTTGAATTGGATAGAAGTTGATTAAGATGATATGTGTAGTAGTGTTTCACTAGTTTGAATTCATGGAACTTAATTGGTTTATGGTTTTATTAGTTAAGTTGTAAAGTAAACTAGTTTATAATTATAATTATAATTAGTTTAGTTTGAAAGTTTATTGAATATCACATAAGTAACTTGGTTACATGTAGAGATTATATTTGTGAAATACATAGCCTACATTCTTGTTTCTATAATGATAAATAATTTGATCTCTTATTTGAATATATTTATTTAGGGAATGTCGATTAAGTTACCTTAGAGAACTTTAAACATTTACGAAGTATAATATCATTCTAAATTCGCACTCTAAAACTAATAGTTAGAGTTCCATGAGTTTTATATGCCAATCTATAATTAGAATTCGACTTATAACAAGAATTATTTTGATCAAGGAGAATTATAGATTTATGGAGTTCAAATGTTATTAGTTAGTAGGAGGTAATCAAAGTTTCTTTGGTTCTAATGTTATTAGTTAGTAGGAGGTATTTAATTCTGTCAATGTAGGCGGTCAAACACCACGCAAAATGTTTAATTGTACATATGTTGGTTCGTTGTTAATGAGTATTGTAATTGTAATGGTTTAGAATTGTAGAATTGGTCACCAAGACACGGAAGGAGTGCTGTGGATGTATGACATATATGACAATGGGCGTAGCTTGAGGTCCGAGTTCTTGAGGGGGGTTGATGAATTAATTGACTTTTGCAGAGAAAATCTCGAAAACCCAGGTAAGGATGAAGTTAGATGCCCCTTCGAAATGCAAAAACAGACGTATGCATGGCGCAAACACGGTTAAATTTTATTTGTCTAGTAAGGGATTTATACTTGATTACTACAGTTGGTATTCTCATGGTGAAGAGTTACCTCTATCCGCAGAAAAGCTATATAATCCATACCGTGAAATGGTTTTTGATGCTCTTGGGAATAA
The DNA here is from genome assembly GCF_026745355.1 of Beta vulgaris subsp. vulgaris. Classification (NCBI taxonomy): domain Eukaryota; kingdom Viridiplantae; phylum Streptophyta; class Magnoliopsida; order Caryophyllales; family Amaranthaceae; genus Beta; species Beta vulgaris. Next base: position 23,462,768 of record NC_079205.1, on the reverse strand, counting down.
TCTATAACCGTCCACTGTTGAAGAGCCTAATGGAATGGAAGAAGAGCCTAATCCTCAAGCAAAGGTGTTTCTTGACCTATTAAAGGCTTTTGAGGAACCATTATATGAAGGGAGCTCCACGTCTGTGTTGGAAGTGGCATCTAGAATAGTATCTTTGAAGTGTGAGTACAATTTACCACATATATGTGTTGATGCGTTTGTGTCATTAATGAAAGAAGTAATACCAAAAAAACAACACGAGTAACACATTTTACGATACGAAGAAGATGTTGGAGGGATTAGAGCTTCCCCACAAGAAGATTCATGCGTCCCCAAAGGTTGTATGTTATTTTGGAGAACTGATGCACACTTCGACAAATGTAGAGTGTGCTATAGTGACAAATACAACAAGACTTCTAAGGGGTCTTTAGTTCCAATGAAAGTTATGATTTATTTCCCAATCACACCGAGATTGCACAGGTTGTATGCAACAAAGAACGTTGCTGAAGAAATGACATGGCATGTCAACAGTCGTAGAGTCCAATAAAGAATGGCTCACCCTAGCTACATTGAAGCTTGGAAGCATTTGGATAGATCCTTTAGCGAATTTGCATCTGCGCCTAGAAATGTTAAGCTTGTTTTGTGTACCGATGGGTTTGGTCCACATGGAAAGTTTGGGGGTCAATATTCATGTTGGCCGGTCATCTTAACCCTGTACAACTTGCCGCCATCGATATGCATTAGAAAACCCTTCATGTTCCTTTCAATGATCGATCCTAGTCCTAAAAATCTGAAGGGAAAATTGGATATGTACATGCAACCCTTGATCGAGGAATTGACGCAATGATGGGATGTTGGAGCAATAACTTATGACATTTCTAGAAAAAAAATATTTCAATATGCATGCCGCCATTCTTTGGAGAATAAGTTATTTTCCTACCTACGGTATGCTAGATGGCTAGTCTACTGCTGGGAAAAAAGCATGTCCTTATTGTTTGGAGAAAACAAAAGCTTTTTGGCTCGACCATGGGGGCAAAGTTTCTTGGTTTGATTGTCATTGTCAATTCCTACATACCTTTAGATCATCCTTTTCGTAACAACAAAGTAGCTTTTTGCAGAAATAAGGTTGAAAAAGGGACTCCACCACACATCATGTTTAGGGAAGAGTTGTGGTCTTGTGTTAAAGACTTACCAAAGGCTACAGATGGCCAGAAGCACTTAATACTTTCAAAAAAGTGGTTCAAACAAAGCTATCTTTGGGAGCTCCCATATTGGAAAACTCTACATGTTCGTAACAATATTGACGTCATACACATTGAGAAAAACTTCTTCAACCAACTCATTCACACAATTATGGATGTGAAAAAACAGATATCATACACCGTTGCACCTAGAAAAGACAATGTTAAATTTTGTAAAATTCTTTAACTTCATGTTATCAAGGATGCGAACGGAAAATAAACTCCACCAAAAACACCGTTCACACTGGACAAGTCCCAAAGGAAAGTATTATGCAACTGGGTCAGCGATTTGAAATTTCCCGATGGTTATGCTACCGACTTAACAAGATGTGTGGACTTGCAGTCTGGGAAGCTGCATATATAGTATTAAAATTCATGACTATCATATCTTCATGGAAAGATTATTGCCCATGCATTAAAGGAGTTGCTTCCGATTCATGTGTGGAAAGCTATTACTGAGATCAACCTCTTTTTCGTAATTTGTGTTGCTCCACCATCACAGTAAGTGACTTGGAAAGATTGGAGCACAACATAGTCGAGATCCTCTGTAAACTCGAAAGGATTTTCCCACCATCATTCTTCAATTCCATGGAACACTTACCAGTTCACCTTCCACACGAAGCTAGGTTATGTGGTCCCGTGCAATACCGTTGGATGTATCCGTTTGAAAGGTACTTTATCCTTCATTTTCATATATCCTTTTTTATTGTTCTTCACAATTGTGTAACGCTTTTCATAACCACCTTATAGGTTCCTTAATTATTTAAAACGCAAAATTGGTAACAAGGCTCGTGTGGAGGGTTCTATTTGTAATGTGTACTTATGAGAAGAGATTGCAAACTTATGTTCTAACTAATTTTAGCAAGGAGTGGATACTCAGACACGAGATTTAGGCCGTAATGTAAATGATGAAGTTGATAGGATGCTCGACGAAAATTTCCCCGAGCTATTTAGGATTAATTGTGGTCGGGCGTCAAATGCAGGTGGAACATGATTTTGAACAGAAGTGGAACTACAACGTTCACACCTATATGTGTTAGCAAATACAATCATCTTACAAGAATTTGAGAAGTAAAACACTTGTTATTAATCATACAATTTATAAATTTAGTTGTTATTTTTAATTTAGACATTAATAATTGTCATGATGGTAAGGGATTTCGAGGACCACATTCTTCAAATTCGACCTACTCCATGTACAAAAGATGTGTAGGTGCAACATGAAGCAGAATACCTTGATTGGTTTAGGTCAAAAGTGATTTTGTTTGACTATTAAATCTCGCTTGATACAAAGCTATATTTAACATATGAATGAATTTAAATAGGTTATTCACGACAAACCAAATGATGATGTACTGTTTGCTTTGGCAGTGGGTCATTCGACATTAGTTTGCGCTTGGAATGAATACAATGTTAATGGATACAATTTCCAAACACAAGGATCAAGCAAACACAAGTTCACTATGAATTATGGAGTGTGTGTGTCTAATAACGGAGGGGATGATTTCTTTGGAATTCTAGATGATGTTATAGAATTGAAGTTTACTGGTACCCTTAGGCAATATAACACTGTTCTACTAAAGTGCAATTGGATGGACAATCTCAGGGGAATGAATATCGATCAATACAAGCTAGTTGTAGTCAACCACACCAAGATATACCCCAAGTTTGATCCCTTTGTGCTATCATACCAGGTTAGCCAAGTATACTTTGCACCGTATCCAAGCTTGAAAAGAGATCGTGCTTAATGGTGGGTTGTGTTTGGGACAAAGGCAAGGTCCGTGATTGATGCTCTCATTGACTTCGACTTCCTTCAGGAGACACGTGCTGGGACTCCAACTCTTTGTGATCCAAATGATATTTCCGATTATGAAGGGGGTAATGATGTCGAGTGTGTTCAAGCAGATGATGAAGATATTTCTTCAAAGTCCCTTAAGGTGATGATCAAGAAGAATTTAGTTTCGAGCCTGGAGAAAGCGAGGATGATGACGATGACGATGATGGTTTTTGGGATGACGATAGTGATGATGAACTAAGCGAGGATGGGAATTCACTTTGATTTGTTTGAGTATATCATAACTTGTATTAAGGACAATGACTTTTGTAATGATTTGTTGAAGATTACTTGTTATGACATTTGCATTTATGATACTGCTACATGCTTTATTTAATTTTCATGACATTTGAAATGAACTTAGTTGTTCATGTTACGATATGTTTGCTGGTAGTCATGCTCCCTGTAACACCCCAAAACTTTGGTTCTAAAATTTTATGAAACATTCACTTTTCATTAAAATATCTGACCAAACCTTTAGGGTATTACCGCCGCATCTACTTTAAAAATAAATGCAAGGTTAATTATTAGAAATAAAATTTAACTTACAAACCAAAGCATCAAAATAAACCAATTAAGTTGTCTAATTTAAACCAATCCAAAACTAAACAATCTCAGATAAAGTACTACAATATTAATCAAACTAGGTGAACCTAAAAACTATAAATTCACTCATTCCTGCAACGTAGTCCCTTTCACCAACCTGCACAATGTAAATAGGAAAAGAGCAAAGAAAAGCAAAAACACAAAAATTAGCGAAAGCTAATCACTAGTACAATAAAGGCTACTTGCTGCGGTTAAAAAGTGCCCTATTGCTGCGGATTGGGGCGCGCAGCAATTAAGGGCGCAGCAATAGGTATTAATAATATTGCTGCGGTTTTGAACCGCAGCAATATATACCAATATTGTTGCGGTTTTTTAGGCCAAACCGCAGCAATATATGAATTTTTTGGCGAAAAGTAAGGTGGCTGAGATGTGATATTGCTGCGGTTTTTAGCCCAAAACCGCAGCAATAGGGTCTTACAAGCAAAAAAATTTTTTTTTTTTTTTTTTTGCATTTTGCAATGAAATTTGAAATATTAAAACCAAACAACTATCCCATCCACTATCCACCAAATTGAACTTGATAAAATGACATGAATAATACAGTAACTAAATAATACAAAAAATAAAGTAAAATGGAAGAAACAAATAACAGTAAAATGGAAAAAACAATAACACTAAAGTGGAAAAAACAATAACAGTAACAGTAAAATGGAAATACCAAAAAATAAAATAAAATGGAAAAGCAAAAATAAATAAACAGTAACTAAAATGACAAATTACAAAAAAATATAATAAATATATATAAAAAAAAATAAGAATCTGAAAATAAAAAAAAAATCTTAAAAAATTCGAACGACGCAGTACAGTCGCACGGTGGGTTTGGCGGCTTCGTCGAGGCCGGTGGGCTTGGCGGATTCATCGAGGCCAGTGGGATGGGTTGTTTGCTTGGCGGTTTCGTTCGATTGGCGGCTTCGAACGAAGGCAATGAATAGAGACAAACCACCACAGCCGAAGAAGAGGGCAGCCGAAGAGTCGAGGCCTTGTGCGTCACGAGCGACGAGCAACGAGCAAAACATGCGACGAAGGCTGGCGAGTTCACGACGAAGGTTGGCGAGTTCACGATGAAGGCTGGCGAGTTATGAAGGACTGTTGATGAAAGAGATTGAAACTATGCGCCGAAGAGAGGGGATAGTGAGGAGAGAAAGGGGAGAGGACAGTTAGAACGCCGAAGAGGAGAGAGAGGAGAGAGAGAGAGAGATGAGAGGGAGGAGAGTGAAACGGCTATAATGGAACTCTGAGTTCTAGAGAGGAACAAAACCCTAGTTGGGCCATTCTTTCTTTTTTATACTTAAAACCGTATATTGCTGCGGTTTTTTTTAAAAAACCGCAACAATAGCAATATTTTAAGAATATATATTTTTTCACATGGTTTAATTTTTTTTATTATTTTAATATATTGCTGCGGTTTTTTCGAGAAACCACAGCAATATGTTTGGTCAAATAGTCAAAACAATTTCAAAAAATTTCCGTTGAAACCATATTGCTGCGGTTTTCGGCCGAAACCGCAGCAATATGGTTATTTTATATTTTTCTTTTCTTTTTAGGTGATATATTGCTGCTTATGGGTAAAACCGCAGCAATATCACCACAACAAATAGCATTTATTCTACTAGTGTAAGTAATTACAACTCCATCCCGTAAAATAATAATAATAATAATAATAATAGTTATATTTTGAAATAATTTTTATAGCATGATACAGACAAGTATAACATAGTACAAACAAGTATAACATAATACAGACAAGTATATAATATATTTAACCATTTCAATTATTTCAAGTTTATATGAGTCATACAACAACAAATTTAATTATTAGAAGGGAATTGAACGTCGGTAGGCCGGGACTAATCCCAGTAACTACCTACTTCAACATGGGTCGTCACCCAGATAAATTAAGAGTAATGGCCACTATCATTTTGCAGAACGTCCCTAGTGTGCACACCCCTCACTAATCTAATGGGTATCCGCAATGCGCAACAATAGTATTAGGAGGAAGACAATAAAGAGTTGTACCAGAATAAAATCAAATATTGTTCATCACCTATGGAGGATCCAAGTCCACGGGCTATTTCCCTCAATAATGTTTCCACTTTACGTGATTAATAGATTTTAAAAGTTGTGACACATCAAACATCACATTAACATTAACAGGAACATCCTCAGTGCAATCAATATTTTTCACAACTTAACCATTTTATAGAATTATTATAATCAACGTCCATAATTCATAGTAACCAATACATCCATCATTAGAGCCTCATAGAGTCACAATATCAACTTATAATATCGTTTGTAACATCATTAACTCACTAGTTGTACCCATTAAGTTAGATTATCAACATTAATATAATTTTCTTAAATATGGTGATTACATATGTACATTATATTCCAGAAGTAATAACAAAACACTTGTAGATACATATGTATTATACGTAGGAATAGTAGGTACTAGAAATATAATAATAATAATTTTAGTCATAACAAGTACTAATACTATTTATGCCACATAATATACATCTAATATAAACATAGAATCACATAACCACATGTCTTACACATAGCACATACAATTCCTATCGGGATTCTAGTTGTTGATGGACATTGTGAATTACCTCAAATACGTCCCAAGTATAGCAGTATCAACTAAAAATCGCCTTCTACGAAGTTTCCCTCTACAACAAATAATATTACCTAAGTTTCACTTAATATAATATCCCGAAAAATAATTAACCAAAATTTATAAGATTAATAATAAAGTTAAACATTCGAAATAGGAAAGGAAAAGAAAGAAAATAAATTTAAAAATATTTCACGTTTTCCAAATTTTTTTGAAAGAAATTTTGATACAAAGAAAGGTGTAAAACTTTCCATGTCACCATGTAACAGCAACCCACATGCCGCACCATCACACCTTTTTTTTTGTATTAAAACTTTATAACTTGACCAAAAGAATTTAAGGAACTTGAATCAGTTTCTGGCTCCCTGCACGCAGCATCGAGAAGTAGGAGAAAGAGAGGCAAGAAAGAAAGAGAAAGAAGAAAGAAGAAAGAGAAGAAGAAAATCGGCGCCGGACTCCGGCCAAGTTGTCGGAGTCGTGATGTCAGGTTTTTAAAAAAAAAAAATTATGGTTGAGACTTTCGAAACACAACAATGGTGATTCTAGATCTGAAATTTAGAACTTACCAAAAAGATGAAGAAAGTGTATTACGTGAAGATTTTTGGGTGTAAGTAAATTTAGGATTTTCACTAAAAGATAAGTATTCAAAAATTCAATCCTTTCCCAAAACCAACTCAAGTTATAATTTCAGAATTTTTTTTCTCTCTATTTTTCTTTTTGAACGAAAAAAATCTGATTTACTAAAAAAATCAGATTTCGAAATTTATTTTTAAAGGATAAAATTTTGATTTAATAAAAACTAGTTTCTACAAAAAAAAATCTGATTTATTATAATTTTAATTTCTTTTTCAAAATTTCATAATTATAAAATCTTATCATACCAAAATAAATTTCATAAATAGTTATAAAAATTCTGGATATTACATCTACTCCACCTTAAAAGAAAGTTCGTCCTCGAACTTTAACATTATCTCCGCTACTAATATGCAAACAAAGAGTTAGTATCACATTCTACCCCTCTTAAAGAGTTTCGTCCCCGAAACTCAAGCGTACCTGCTGAAAAAGTTCGGGATATCGATTTTTCATATCATCTTCGGCTTCCCATGTAGCCTCTTCAGAGGTTTGACTTGACCATAACACCTTGACTAATTTTAACGCCTTGTTCCAGGTACTTCTTGTTTTGGTATTTAGGATCTTAACTGGGCGTTGCTCAAAGGATAAGGTCTCATCTAGTTCAATGGTTTCAGGTTGAATGATATGGGTAGTATCATGGACATATTTTCGAAGTTGAGACACATGAAAAACATTATGGACATTGGCAAACTCCATCGGTAAAGCTAACCTATAGGCTACTTCCCCAATTCGCTCCAAGATCTCATATGGTCAAATGTAACGTGGACTCAACTTTCCTTTCCTACCAAATCTCATGACCCCCTTTGTTGGTGACACTTTTAGCAAAGCCTTCACCCTAACCTTAAATTCCATCTCCCTTCTATTCTGATCTGCATAAGCCTTTTCTCGATCTTGAGCAGCCCTCATGTGCTCCTGAATAAGCCTAACTTGTTTCGTTGTTTCTCCAATCATCTCAGGCCCTAAAGTCATCGTCTCACTTATGTCACTCCAACACAAAGGACTCCTACATTTTCGCCCATACAGTGCTTCATACGGTGCCATCTTTATGCTTGTGATAACTGTTGTTATACGAAAACTCTATTGTTGGCATATAATCATCCCAAGATCCTCTAAAGTCTATCACACATGCTCTCAACATATCCTCCAAAGTTTGAATTGTTCTCTCTGTTTGTCCATCTGTTGCAGGGTGTAAAGTTGTACAAAATTTGAGCAATGTCCCAAATGCTTGTTGTAACCTCTCCCATAACTTGGATAAGAATCTCGAGTCCCTATCTGAATCAATATCATTTGGTACTCCATGCAATCTCACAACCTCTCGCATATATGTACTAGCCAACTGTTGCATACTCCAAGTATCCTTTATTGCTATGAACCTGGCAGACTTTGTCAAACGATCCACTATAACCCATATGGCATTCTTAGCTGACTTAGTAAGTGGTAATCCCATCACAAAATCCATTGAAATAGACTCCGATTTCCAACTCGGCAATTCTAGAGGTTGCATCATTCCACCAGGTCTCATATGCTGAACCTTCACTTTCTGACACGTCAAACACTTTGCAATAAACTCTGCCACTTCGCGTTTCATGTTTTTCCACCAAAAATGCTGCTTCAAATCCTTATAAAGCTTATCTCCTCCAGGATGCACAGAATACGGCGTATTATGAGCTTCTTTCAAAATCTTTCTTTTTAACTCTTCATCCTTAGGCATACACCATCGTACCTTGTACTTCACAACACCATTCTCATCCATGTCAAACTCGATGGCAACTCAATCTTCTCTCATTTTCTTAATCTTCACCATCCACACATCACTACTTTGCTTCACTCGAATCTCATCGAATAAGGTGGGTTGCACACATAGTGCATTCAGTTGAGCTTTCACTTGCCCTTGCTCCATGACTTCTAAACTCATTCTCCTGAATTCTTCACACAATCTTTCAGATAATACCATCATGTTCATCGAATGACTAGTGTTCCTACTCAACGCATCAACAACTTTATTCGCTTTACCCTCATAATACAATATCTCCAAACCATAATCCTTAATGAGTTCAAGCCATCTCCTCTGTCTCATGTTCAATAACTCCTTCTGAGTAAATATATACTTCAAACTTTTATGATAAGTGAAAATCCTACATGATAAACCATACAAATAATGCCTCCAAATCTTCAATGTGAATATTACAGCAGCTAACTCTAAATCATGAGTAGGGTAATTCTGTTCATAAGGCTTAAGTTGTCTCGAAGCATATGCTACCACCTTACCATGTTGCATCAATACACATCCTAACCCATTCTTAGAAGCGTCACTATACACCTAAATACCTTCTAATCCAGATGGTAACGTCAAAACTGGTGCTGAAGTACCGATCCTTATTTACCAATCACACATTGTCTAGCGAAATCGAATTCTCTCTCGATACGTTCCTCAAAAAAAGAGAAATACAATCAAACAATTCCCAATCATGGTCCTTGCGGATCGGACCATCCATAAAATATACAAAGGGAAACTCCAGATATTTGATATCTTTCTCTTTGAATGAAATCTCAATTCCAGCGACGGTTTCATTAGATATCTTACAACTAGAATCCCTATTTTTTCCGATCCAGTTCCTCCACCGTCGCGAACCCCGTTTAGATTCAGGCATGATACACTTTTTAGTTATTGGAAGAAACCAAGTAAGCTGTGTTGAAGAGACAATTATCTCACTTGCAAACATATCTGGGTGGGATCAAACATATGACAGGGTTACCAGATACTGTAATCATCGTTGATCAAGAAGAAGAATACAATGTGTACAGGCAAAGAGTAGAGGAGGAGTTTTCCCAACTATTCTCGAGTTGTTCTTGAAAACTCATTTTAAGACTGTTCCTAGAAAAGGAGAAATTCCAGCAAAAAAGAAAGTAAAGAACATCTCGATACATACTTCTAAGCATATATATACTTTGTTCATGTGTTTAATAGTATTTTTGAATGAATATACAAAATATAGGCATGTTAGAACCAAATATAAGGCCATTTTAGGCCATTTTACTTGAAAATGAATGAATATTAGTTGTTTGAAGTTTTTTTAAGTTATAAATACATCAAAAATCATGTACATACTTTGTTTCTTGTATTTAATAGTAGTTTTGATTAAAAATACAAAATATAGGCATGTTAGAACCAAATATAGGCTATTTTAGGCCATTTTACTTGAAAATGAATGAATATGAGTAGTTTGAAGTTAATTTAAGTTATAAACACCTCAAACATCATGGATATACTTTGTTTCATGTGTTTAATAGTAGTTCTGATTGAAAATACAAAATAAAGGCATGTTAGAACCAAGCAATGCATGAATATGAGTACATTAAACCAAATGCATGAGATACACAACAAGAAGCTGGATGATTGTACCTCTAAGTGGTCACAGTCGAACCCTGATTTGTTGTATTGGGAGACAGCTGGTGGGAAGAACAGAGGAAAAGTGCAGGGGTTAGGTCAGGGAGATCATTTGTGCTATAACTCTTCATCTATGCGATGAGATGGCTCTTCACAACCATATGAGTCGTCCAATTTTTCTCAGCTTGAGGCGCAGGTGGAGGCAAAGGTCGTAGCACGGTGGAAGAGTCAAATTGGGCCCTTCTGCAGGAAATGATGAGGAACATGTCTAGTTTCAGCCACATGTTCTCAGGTTACAACACAGACCCTCCCCTCCGCAACGCAGACTAGAAGATGACCCAATATTTGATGGTGGCAGTAGTGCTACACAAACACCCATGACATTGTAGTTTGTTTGGTTTTGGCAACTAGGTAACTAACTTTAGACTTATAGTTTCTAAATAGGTAGTCTAACTATATGCATTTACCGTCTATATCTATCGGCATCTAGCATTGCTTCTAGAGGTGCTGGTATATTTTTTGGAACCCGACTTCTACTTTATTTCCCGACACCGGGATCTATTTTGTGTACATTTATTTAATCTAGGTAGTTTGTCCAACTATAGACATTTACTGTTTTATCGGCATCTAGATTATTAGTTTCTATATTTGTCGATATATATATTTTTGTAGAAACCGACTTCTACTTTATTTCCCGACACCAGGATCTATTTTTTGTACATAATTTTAATCTCCTTCATGTAATTATATAAGTATCTACGCATATTATAATATATATTAAAGTTGCATATTTTTTTTAGTTGAATATATTGAATGCGATGCAGAAACAGGTTTAGTGTAGTATATTTAGGTGCAAGTAGTACATGTTTAGTTATAATTTGGTACATTATTATCTAATTAATGTAATTTTATAAAAACAACGACGGGTAAATAGTCGTTGTGTGAGAAATTGTCATGGATGCAATAGCCAACGACTGTTGTTAAACACTTGCGACTGATTTACACCATCGTTGGATTGTTTTAAACCGTCGTTGAAACAACAACTCTTATAAACTGTCGTTGCATTAACATTTGTTAAAAATCGTCGTTGTTTCAGCGACAACTCTTAACTGTAGGTGGAATATTCTTAACGTTGGTATTAAAAACATACGCTAATAAATAAGAAATTGTCGTTGACATTGGTACTGACTGCCTGACGGTCGTTGATGTATAAATCTGTGACCATCGATGCAACGACTGTTGACCGTCGCTGATTCATCCATCGACTGTTTTCGAGGGGATGAGTGATGGAGGTTGAATGACGTGTTGTATATATATTTCTTTTTTATTTATACTCATATACATTTCCTCACTCTCTCTCACCCTCCCACTCTCTCTCACTTTCCCACTCTCCCACTCTCATGCATCCTCACACTCTCTCACTCTCCCACTCTCACACTTCCTCGCACTATCTCATCATCCAAGGACTTCTCCGACCAATTTTTCGGTCACTCTCTCTCATAACATATTAAAGGAGGTTGAATGACATCATCACGCCGCCACTCCTTCATCAACTTCTCCGGCAACCTTTCAATACGTGCAACTTTTTCAAAAATAGAAAATGCTGAAAATTGAAAATGTTGAAAAAGTGGTCAGGCGCCTAAAATAGGCACCAACCACAGGTACAAGCGCCTATTTTAGGCCCTGACCACAAGTTTGGGCGCCTATTATAGGTATATCTATAGAATCAATATCTAATATATTGACTTCAGTTTTGATCTAAAACAATTGTGTTGAATCTTTTCATGTACTCATAAAATAAATGTAAAAATAATCAGGGAAGCATTCAATCAACAAAATTGTGGACAGACCTCTGTAAACTTTCTTTTTCTAAGACCGAGTTGCTTACGAGTGCCAACCCAATCTCTAGAGAAGGGGGTGCCAACCTGGTCTCTGGAGAAGAAGGGTGCCGACCCGATCTCTGGAGAAGATGGTTGCCGGCCCGGTCTCTAGATACGAGAGCACCGACCAGGTCACTCCTCTTCGTTGGGAGAAGGGGTGGCCGACCGAGTGGCCTGAGGGATAAATCGATCTTACGAGGTAATGGATCTACGCGTCGACCATGTCACTCAACTCGTTGGGAGGAGAGGTGACCAACCGGGGTGGCAGGAGAGGCCGACTCGATCCTACAAGGTGAAAGGCAGAGGTGCTGAGCAGGTCTCTCTTCTCGTTGGGATGAGAAGTGACCGACCCAGGTGACGTGAAGGGACGACTCGGTCCTCTGAGGTAAAGGGTGGAGGTGCCGGCCTGGTGATCCTTCTTGTTGGCTGAGTAGGACGCCACTTGGATGAGGGGCTAATGAGCCCCAAGCTGTCCGAGTGGGTGTCATGGGTACTTAGCTATTTTTTAAGAAAGCGACTCAACAATGGAGCGGAGGGTCTCCCTTGGCCGAGTGGGTAGGACGTCACTTGGGTGAGGGAATGATGATCCCCAAGTTGTCCGAGTGGGTACCTTAGTTACTTAGGCATTTTTTTACTAAGAAAGCTGCTCGACAATGGAGAGGAAGGTCTCCCTTAGCCGAGTGGGTAGGATGCCACTCGGATGAGCGGCTAATGAACCCCAAGCTGTCCGAGTGGGTACCTTAGTTGCTTAGACATTTTTTACTAAGAAAGCTGCTCGACAATGGAGAGGAAGTTCTCTCTTAGCCGAGTGGGTAGGAAGCCACTCGGATGAGGGGCTAATGAGCCCCAAGCTGTCCGAATGGGTATCTTTGTTACTTGGTCATTCTCTGACTAAGAAATCGGCAATGGAAAAGAAGGTCTCCCTTGGCCGAGTGGGTAGGACGCCACTCGGATGAGGGGATAATGAGTCCAAAGCTGTCCGAGCAGGTGTCTTTGATGCCAGTGTTGAGTTGATGAGCTGGGTAGGCTTTTGTGCTTCGTTAGGTGCCACTTGGAGTCCTTTGGGGCGTTTCAACTTCTGGGAGGTTGAAGTTTACTTGTGGCATTTCGACTTCTTTGAACCTTGACCTTTGGGTCAATAAGCACATTTGGGCTGCTTAGGAAAGGCCCATTAAGCGACGCGTCTAAGTCCATTGAATGGCACATCCATGTCCATTATCGGACATGGGGGATGTTGTTCTTGCACATTCTCCGAGGCCACCTATAAATATGAGGGGAGGAGAGGATTTTGAAATCATTTCCTTTAGAACTTCTCTCTCTAAAACCTCTAAAAATCTTCTCCTTCTCTCTGTACTCTCAAGCCTCCTTCTCTTTCTAGTTCCGAGTCCAGTCTTCGTCCGACCAGGTACGATTTTCTTTTGATTTGTGTTTAAGTTCTTTTCTCTCCTTTTAATGAATTCGGCCGACCCCCCTGTGTTCATAAATAATAGGGTGCTCGTCCGAGTCAGTGACACCCCCTGCTTCGCCTCCTTACAATTTGTCCAAGGAGGTAAAGGGGATGGAAATGGTGCTGGTGTGAACTTTAATAAGTTTTCCAGATCCCTTGGTCGTGCCTGATGCGGTCTCTCTCCCAAGTTCTCCTTCGCAGGTAGAAGAGGAGGTTGGGGGAATCATTCCCTTTCCTTGGGAGGTGTCCGTGGCCTATCCCTCTTCGAGGAGTTACTTAGACAGATATCTGTCTGATGGTGTAGTTAGGATAACTATGTCGGGAGATGAAGGTGAAGCGTCCACATCTAGCCGATTGGAGTACCCTGACTTAGATCCGAAGGGGGTCCGGGCACCAAATTTCCCCTCCCTTCTCTAATAAAACCACTTCCGGAGGACCCTCGAGGCCAAACTGCAAGGTTTCAAATAAAGGATCCCTATCTCCTGGTCCGACCGGAGGTGTTCCACACAATTTATATCCTCCTCCGTGTTGCACGACTTTTTACTATAAGGCAATGGAGATGGGTCTCAGATTCCCTCTCACCCAGTTCGAGAAGAACTTGATGAACGCCTATAATTTGTCGTGGGACAGATATCTCCTAACTCTTAGGGAGGTATTTTGGTTGTCCAAGTTATCTGCGAAATCATCGGGGTAAAGCCAACCGTGATGTTGTGGCGTCACATGTACAAACTAGTGGAAATGATGGCCGGTGACCATGGATCGGGATGAGGGGTTATCGGTCAGTGCTGGACCTCTCCTCCTCCCAGAAAGGATTTCGGCGAGGCTTTGCTTTTTTTTACTTCGGCGGAGAATGGGGTGTGTCGATCGTACTGCCATCAGTTGAGTCGAACCATGAGCTAAACTTCAGGGTGCCAGAGCTAAGTGACGATGAGGTCGTGGCTGCTTGCTATATGCAGCTTGAAGCCAAGATAGTCAATGGCGGAGAAATCCTCGTGGCTGGCAATTGGTTGCTTAGTTGTTGACTCTTCAAAAATTAGAACTTTTTGGCAGCAATAGGATTGAGTTCGGCCTTCCCTAAGGGTAATTTGGTCGAGGGGGTCCGATTTGCCTATTTTAAACTTTGTTTTGCTTCATAATTTGTGTTATTCTTTTTTTTTTTTTGCAGAGCATTCCCTTGCCTTCATTAAAGAGACCGACCCTGAGATGGCTGAGCGACTGACTTCCGCAGCTTTGAAAGCGGCTCGGATACTGGCCGAGGTGAATGCGAAGACGATGAAAAAGCCTTTCGTGTCTAAGGTATTTTTATCCGAGCCCCTCTTTACTTCCCCTTGGTATCTCTTTGATTTTTGACTAACACTTCCCATATTCAAGATTCGAGCAATCCGAAGCTCAAGAAACGCAAGGAGCGTGCCGACGACAAAGTGGCGCAAAATGAGAAAGCCTTGGCTAAGGCTCAGGATGAAAGAGAGTCGGCCAAGAAGGCGAAGATCGATGTTCTGGTCAAAGTGAACAGTCCCCGGGTAGGGTCCGGGGCAGGAGAGACTGACATCTCTCTCCATTCGTCTGATTTCATCCCCCGGGGTAGCCCGGGCAATGCCCCCGATCTCCCTCTCCTGATCGACAGGTGGCCAAGCAGGGTACTGTTGAGACAGTCATTCCCTTTATAGAAATGTCCAAGTTGGACAAGAACAACAGGGTGAGCGAGGCGGTGAATATATTGTGCACCGAGGCTGATCGGGCGCACATAAACAATGTCTGCGGCAAGAATGAGACAAATGAGCTTTATCGCTCATGGCTTGATGTGAGTTCCTTGTCCGAACGTCGTCTTTCCTTTAATTTCTTGATTTTTTTCCTAACTCTTCTTTGTTTTTACAGTTCCCCATCCGCATGACCAATGTTACGGAGAATCGCATTGGCTTGTACGATTAGGTCAATGAGCTGAAGGCGAAAGAGGACAAGCATTTCGCCGACCTAAGAAAGATCAAGGAGGAGAAATGGCTTGCCGAGAGCAAATTGGATGATGCTAACCGAACCATCAAAGCTGGCGAGGGGGCTTGGAAGAAAGAGCGTGAGGTATGGGATAAGGAGAAGGCCGACCTGACTATGGCCAAGCCGGGGCTGAGCTGGCCAAAGTCGATGCCGAGGCCAAAGTTCACCGGATACAAGTTGATTTTATTGGATTACGTTGAAGCTGAACATGGTCGAGGCGAAACTGAAACAGGCCGAGGAGCAGGCTACTTGGTCTGAGGACCAGTGGTTTGCTCACTAGCAAGCCTTTGAAGCCTGTGACGAGTACAATGTCGAGATTGGGCATGTGTCTCACCGACTGGGCGAGTACGAGGCACTAGAACGATTAAAAGTTGTTTGGGCCGAGACCTGTCCTTCGCTTGAATGGAACACTATCTAGTCTCGGTACTAGGAGATCTATGAGGTTGAGGCAATGAGGTCCGTGCTCAGATGGCCAAGGAGGAGGCCGAGGAGGAAACCAAGGCCGAAGCGGCCAAGGTTGAACATGATGAGACCTCCCAGGTTGCGGGAGTGTCCGAGGCTGATCCCAAAAATGTCCCCCTAACTCTTAGGTTGCTTTATTTTCTTTTTTTCTTCTTTTTGCCATGTACTACTGCAGATGAGTCGGCTACCTTTGTAATTCTGAACTTTTCAATCAATGAATACAACTTTTTGTCAGTTGCAATGTTGTCAATTTCTCTTTCTAACTTTCTCGACTAACTCCTTGTAATCTGACTAACTATCCAAATAATACTCCGCTCGCCTTTCGTTTGCCGGATAGATTGGTTAAGTGTTAGCGGTTTTAGTTAGCCCTTGATTGGTTAAGTCTTTTGTGTTGTTTTATATGACATAACTGGTTAAGTCCTCAAATCAAGTTAATTGGCAAAAATGTAATAAGTTTGACCAAGTAATAAGTTACGCTGAATGGACTGGTTAAGTCCGATTTATGATTGAAAAGTCGAATGGACTAGTTAAGTCTGATTCATTACAGAAAAAGTCGACTGGACTAGTTAAGTCCAACTTGTTACAGAATAAAAAGGCTGAATGACTACATATTTTGCTATGTACCCTGTCTATTCCCCCATTGCAAGTGACAAAAATTACATGTAAAAATTATCGTCGTTCCATGGTCGTGCCAAGGGTACTCCTTCAGGGGATTCTAGTCGAAAAGTGCCCAGCTTGCTAACTTTTGTTACTTTGTAAGGACCATCCTAATTTACCCCCGGCTTCCTTTTTAGGTGCGAGAGTCATGTGGCCTCCACTTTTTGAACGACCCAATCGCCTAGTTGGATCAGTCTTGCCCTTACTCGCCAGTTGAAGTGCCGAGTGATTCTTTACTTGTACCGAATGGATTGCAACAAGGCATTGCCTCGAGTTTCTGGTAGCGAATCTAAATGGATAGGCTTTTCTTTGTCGTTCTTTTCGAACTCGTAAAATTTCATTCGAGGGGAAGGTATGTCGACTTCAACTGGGAGTACTGCCTCACTTCCGTAGACCAGGCCGAATAGGAAGTGTCTCGTCGCTTCTTTTGTCGTAGTACAGGCTGACCAGAGTACCCCGAGAAGGTCATCAACCCATGCTCCTTTAGCTAGGGATGGCAAATAGGCGGGGCGGATGCGGATACCCCTAAATCCACACCCACCTCCACCTAAATTTTCCATACCCACCACCTACCCGCCAACCATAGCGGGTACAAGTTTCCATATCCACCTCCGCCCACATGGGTATAAGGTTATACCCACACCCGCTCCACCACCCAAGTGGATATCCATTATCCATTTATACCCGCCCATCACCTAGGTGGATTTTCCACCCCCACCTGATTTATTTTCTATATATAATCTATTATATAAATTAGTTATTACAAACATCCATTTCAAAGAAAACAAAATACACATTCTTAGTATTCATATTTCTTAATTATTTTTTACAATTTTTTAGATTTATGAACATAATTCTTTATTTTGTAAAGGGTAAATTAGTAAATATTATACGGGGCGGATGGATATGGGGCGGGGCGGGCGGATATTGGGGGCGGGTGGATTTGGGGCGGATGTGACCTCATATCCACCACCTACCCACCACCCATGGCGGATTTGACTTTTCGTATCCATACCCACCCACTACCCACCAAAGTCATATCCATACCCGCCCCAACTGGGGCGGATGCGGCGCGAAACCCGCCAAATTATACCTACCTGCCATCCCTACCTTTAGCTGCTTTTAAGGACTTCTTAATTCCTTTCAAAACTATTTTGTTAGCCGACTCGGCCTGGCCATTTGTTTGTGTCCTTGAAACGACCGAAAACATGGTCTGTATGTGGAATCGGGCGCAATAGTCTCGCGTGGGACCGCACATGAACTGTCGCCCGTTATCTGATACCAAGGCCCTGGGTACCCCGAATCTGGCGATGATGTTGTTCCATATGAAGGCTTGGATATGCTTGTCCGTTATGAAGGCTAGTGGTTCGGCTTCCGTCCACTTAATGAAGTAATCGATTGCTACGATCAAGAATTTGCGACGGCCAGAAGCTGCGGGAACGGTCCGAGTAGTTCCAAGCCCCATTTATCGAATAGTAGCGCAACTTGTGTTGTAATGAGGGGTGTTGCTAGAGCCCTAGGGATGTTTGATTGGATCTAGCATGAGGGGCATCTTCTGACCAGCTCCTGAGCATCTAACTTAAGTGTTGGCCAGTAGTAGCATGCCCTTAGCGCCTTTCCGGCGATGGTTCTTCCTCCTTAGTGGCTTCTGCATCCCCTTGGTGAATTTCCCTTAGGATATAATTACCCTCTTTAGGGGTTACACACTTTAGGAGGGGGTGAGTGAAAGATTTTTTGGAGAGTTGGTCCTCATGTCATAAGAACCAACCTGACTTATGCTTGATCCGCTTGGCTTCTTTGGGATCATCAGGCAATAATCTATCCCGTAAATATCCGACTACCTCCTCCATCCATGTGGAGGTTCGGTTCAAGGCAACTGCTCTTTGGCATTTATGCTCGGTGTTCTGAGCACTTTCCATATTATGGTCCAGGGGGCCAACCCTTCGGCCAAACTAGCCATTCTGGCAAGGGTGTCGGCTTCTTGATTTTCGACCGTGGTATGTGGCTAATGCGAAAACCGGAGAGCTTGTTGATGATGTCCTGAGTTTTGGCCACGTACATCCTCATGTTGTCTTCCTTAGCTTTGTACTCGCCTGAGACCTGACCCACTATGAGTTGTGAGTCGGACTGCGCGTTGACCGATGATGCCCGGCTAGGATGCATAGTTGAAGCCCCAAGATGAGGCCTTCATACTCGGCTTCATTATTAGATCCCAAAAATTCGAATTTGATGGCGTACTCCATTTTGCCTCCGATCGGGGGCTTGATTACCAGACTGGCTCCACACTCAGATTTAGTAGATGAGTCGTCCACCTGTAGTTCCCATTCCTTTTCGCGCACCGACTGGGGGGCCGGGTTGTGCATTCGGTGATAAAGTCTGCCACAGCCTGGCTCTTAATTGCTCTTCTTGGTTCATATTCCGGACCGAAGTCGACGAGTTGGTCGGCCCAGTCAATCATCCGACTGGACTAGTTTCTGCTTTCAATTACCTTCCGAAACGGTTGTCCGATGAGGACTTTGATATGATGTGCTTGGAAGAAAGGTTTGAGCTTCCGACTAGCCATTACAAGGGTGAAGACCATTTTTTCCACTTCGCTGTATTTGGCCTCTGCTCCTCTAAAGGCGTGACTGATAAAGTAGACAAGGTGTTGTTTCCCTTCTTTTTCGGCCACCAAGACCGCACTAAGCGCATACTATAAAACGGCAAGGTAAATGAATAATGCTTCCCCCGGCAAGGGGGATATAAGCTTCGAGAGGGTTGACAAGTGTATTTTGAGGGAGGCTAACGCCTATTCGGCTTCGTCATCCCAAGTGAATTATTTTCTCTTTAGAGCTTTGAAGAAGAATAAGCTCTTATCTGCCGACCAGGAGAGGAAGCGTCCGAGTGTAGCTAAACAGCCGGTTAGGCGCTACACCCCTCGCACATTCCGAAGGGATTTCATTTCCATTACTGCTTTCATTTTGTTAGGGTTGGCCTTGATACCCCTTTAAGCTACTAAAAATCTGAGGCACTCCCTCCTTTTGACCCCGAAAACGCACTTCTTGGGGTTTAACATCATGCGGAATCGCCTTAGCGTGCCTAAGGTATCAATTAGGTGGGATGGATGATCCCCCTAGACCTTGCTTTTGACTATCATGTCGTCAACATAGACTTCGATGTTCCGACCCAGTTGGTCACTATTGATTTTGTTGACCGTCCGTAGATATGTAGCCCCAACATTTTTTAGACCGAACTGCATCATTTTGTAGCAGTAAACTCCCTGAGGAGTGACGAAGGCCGTGTGAATCCGGTCTTGCTCGGCCATTGGTATCTGGTGGTAGCCGACATTTGTGTCCATGAAGCTTAGGAGGGCGTGGCCAGCAGTGGAGTCGACCAGTTTGTCGATCTTGGGCAAGGGATGGTTGTCTTTTGGACAGGCCTTGTTTAGGTCTGTGAAATCCACCCACCTTCGCCACGCCCAGCTCTATTTCTTGACTAATACCACATTGGCCAACCATTCTAAGTACTGGCACTCTTGTATGAAGCCCGCTTCGAGCACCTTTTTGAACTCTACGGCTACCGTGGTGTTCCTTTCAGGACCTTGGTGCCTCAGTTTTTGCTAGATCGGTCTGAACCCCTCTTTGATGTTCAATTCATGACATATGATCTTGGGGTCGAGTTCGGGCATTTCTGTAGCTTCATAAGCGAACACGTCCTGATACTCTATGAGTACTTGGATGATTTCCTCTCTTGTCTGAGGATCCATGGCCTTACCTACCCTCAATGTCCGACCGGGCTCTTTGCCGACCATTACTTCTTCGTCTTCTTCGACCGGCTAAGGGTGTTCATACTATTTGAGGTTTTCCGTGATGTAGACCCCGAGGTCGCTTAAGGGCCGATCCTCTTCTCGTTTTCTCTTTTTCGAGTCCTCTTGGACGTCGATTTTTATTCTTTCAAGATATTGACATAGCAGTCCCTTGCTTCTTGTTGATCCCCTTGTATTTTTCCCACCTTACCATCATCAGTTTCAAACTGCATGAGGAGCTCGTAGGTCGAGATGGCAGCCTTGGCTTTGTTTAGAGTGGGTCTCCCCATTATTATGTTGTAGGGTAATGAGATGTCCATCACCAAGAAGTCAATCGATAGGCTTCTACCCCTACCTTTTTCACCCATCTGAGTGGGTAGCGTATCGATCTGACTAAGTTGCCTCCGAAGCCTATCAGTGGTTGATGGAGGGGGGTGACATCCCGCTCGCTATACTTCAGTTTCCGGAGGCACTCTAGCATGATAATGTCGGCGGATGACCTGCTGTCCACCAGCACTCTTTTCAACTTTGTGTTGGCCACTTTGCGTTCAATAACCAGGGGGTCATCATGTGGCATATGCAACATCCGACTAGACTCCCCAAAGGTCATTATGGGGCAGTCGGGTCGTGGTTGTTGGAGATCAAGTACTTGGTGCTTGAGGCACTAGAGAGATGGGCTTTACAGGCTCGACCGGTTAGGCCGCCCAAGGTAAAGCCACCTGCTATGACACCAATGAAGCCTTCGGTGTCGCCGTTTTTCGACTTACCCTCGTTCTGCTTGCCATTCTCTTCACTAGTGTGTTTGAGGTAGCGGTTCAGCTTGCCTTGATCCGCTAGAATTTCTAAGGACTTTTTGAGCTCCCTACAGTCTGTGGTCGTGTGTCCACACTTCTTGTGGTATTCACACCACTGACTCTTGTCTCTCATAACGTCGTGTGTCCACACTCCTTGTGGTATTCACACCACTGACTCTTGTCTCTCATAGCGGAGGATGTTCTGATGGGAGGTGGTCGGGGGAGCATGGACTTATCTTTAATGTCCAAGTAGATCTCCCTTCGATTCTTGCTAAATCAGGGGTCGTGACCATGGTCACTGAATCGGTCTGACCGACCCCGTGTCTTTTGCTGCTTTCGCTAGTCCTTGTGGTTACTTCTTCTTTTCTCTTCTTACTCCCATTGTCCGAGTGGCGACATATGTTTGTCGCCTGGATGAACCTTTGGGCCTTCGTCATGGATCCGAGAAGGTCTTTACCTCGCTTTCGGCCAGGACCATCTAACCTGTAGGTCAGAGACCTTTAATGATTCTTCGTTGAACCTTTTGATGTAGTCGGCCAAACTCTCATTCCTTTCTTGTCTGACCCCCATGAGGTGGAGGCTTGTCTTCTTCTGCCTTTTCCCCACCACAAACTGATGGATGAACAGGTCCTTTAGTACTGAGAAATCGGTGATGATTCCAGCCGAGAGGTCCTGGAACCAGTTGAGGGCAAGACCCTTGAGAGTGGTTGGGAAGAATCGGCACCATGTGGCCTCACAACTGGTCTGCCCGCTCATTTGAGCTTTATAAGTAGTCATGTGGTCGTTTAGGTCGGTTAAGCCCGCAAATTGTTCAATGAGGGGAGTCTTAAATTTTCCGAGAGTAGGGGATTCCAAGATCTCCTAGCTCAATGGGACCATGAATTTGAGGGCTCCACTGTTGAGCCAAGGAGGGTTCGAATGAGCCGAATCAACCTGTCCCTCATGCTGAGTGGCTTCTTTTTTAGGATGTGACGGGCATCAAACCCCTGGCTGAGGGGCTTCTGATTAAGGAAGTGGCAGGCGTCCTTAGGCTTTCGCCTTGGGTCTCCCCTTGGTGACTTGGAGATATGAGTTTCCTCTCCATGACGAACCGACCTCCCCTTAGGTGGGTGGCGCTCGTTCATATCCTGCTCCGATCTTTCCCTGTTAGGTTGACTGGGCCCCGGGCCTCAAATCTTTGCCGGCTTGGCTAACCGCAAGGTGAGCGGGCCTTGTGCTCTTCCTTATGGGAGCGCACAAGAACATGGTCTCTTGGCTCGGGGGGAGCATGAAGGTTGGGTTGGGCCTGCCCCTGCTGAATGGCTGTCAGCATGTCCATAATGTTGCGTAGCAAAGGTCTGCTGCAGCTGAGCAGCTATGATGGTAATGTCCATTGCAAACAAAGGTTGGGGGTCGGCACGTTGTATCTACTGAAACGGGGACTGATGCTCTCCGTGGGAAGGCTCCTTGTTATGGTCTGGACTATGAGGGATCGACGGGCAGGGGATGGTGCCGGTCGGATCTCCTATGGTGCAAGGATGAGAGTGCCCGTTCAAACCTCTGGACTTGTGCTAAAGGATGTCTGTTATGGCCTTACGGGTGCTTTTTGTTGGAGCCATTGCTAAGTGATGGTGAGGGAGGTTTTTCTTGAATGGTGCCGAACTAACGTTTTATACTTTCCCCACAGATGGCGCCAAATTGTTTCTATCCAAAAATTGAGTATATGTGAAGGTTCGCTGATTAGGTATCAGTCCAAATATCGTTGTCATGAGTAAATTGCCCGTATACTGAAATCTTACAAAAAGAAAAGGTTAGACTGCCCCGGAGGTTGTTCCGGGATCACCTCTCCGACGCTCAAGTCAGTTGATGATCAAGCTGGAGATAGAAAGTCTAGAGAGAGATGCTCAGGTTTGTTAGTTAAGAATTCAATACCTTCTCATTGATGAGGCAACTGGTATTTATAGAGCTTTGGAAACTCCAGTTGGAAAGCACTCATTTGGATAGGCTTCCTGTGACCAGGTGGCAAGATCACCCGTTTGGGCCTCCCACCTTATGATTGGGCTATGGCTGAATTCTGCCCGAATAGAAATTATCTTTATAATGCTGCAATGTTCGCTAGATAATGCAAAATAATTGCATTTGTATGTTTTAATTTCTACAGCTAGCTTGTATATTAAGGAGGTTGAGAAATTGCTCCGGAGTAGGTGAGTTATTGCTCTCCTTTTCGCACATTTAATTTATTGTTTTTTAGAAAGGAAAGAAACAACTAGGGTGGATCCCAAGAATTGGGCCACCCTAAAGCATCCTAGCGGATGATTACAGTAAAAGGGAAAAAAGGAACATCAAACCAATAAGTAATGTTAGTCGTCGTGTGACCGCGATGAGCCATCCAATCCGCTGCAGCATTAGCCTCCCGAAACGCATGAGAAATTTGGACA
This sequence comes from Beta vulgaris subsp. vulgaris, assembly GCF_026745355.1. Taxonomy (NCBI): domain Eukaryota; kingdom Viridiplantae; phylum Streptophyta; class Magnoliopsida; order Caryophyllales; family Amaranthaceae; genus Beta; species Beta vulgaris. The sequence continues at coordinate 23,439,037 of NC_079205.1, read as the reverse complement.
TATTGAAAGTGCTTCAAATCTTCACCTGCATAAAAAATAATAGCATTAATAGTCCAAGGAATCTTCCAAATATTTCTAATAGAGTTGATAACAACCAGATTGTCACCCTCAATAATAAGTTTTCTATTTCCTAAAGAAATAGCCCCTCTAATACCTTCTCTTAAACCCCTAGCTTCAACAACAAGAATAGAGGACGACGAATCTAAAGCACCAGCACCACATAATAAGACTTTCCCTTCTGAATCACGAATAACAAACCCAAAAGAGGCTTGACCATTTGAGAGTTTAGAACCATCAAAATTAACTTTATAATAATTGGAAGGAGGAGGACACCAACTAACTTGATCCCGAATCTTAGAATATTATTATTTATCTGAGTAGTTTTTGTGAAATAAAGTCGGAATGTAAATATTTCTAAATGTATGCTAGAATGTAAGTATTTCTAAATGTATGTTCTAAGTTGGAATGTAAGTATTTCTCTACATTCTTTTTGTGAATCTTCATCTTTACTCCCATAAGTAGTATAGACATTGTCTTTCAATGGAGTCGTCGTTGATATTGTTGAAATAATGTCATCTGTATTCTGATTTCTAAATGTATACTCTAAAATCACAAAAGTATTGAGAAAGTAAGGTTCGAGTACATATAACTTGAAACCATTACAACTTCTAAGCGTGCTTGTGAATCTCAAGAAGAAAAACAGTTAACTAGTGATGCTATTTCCCACAATCTTTGTATTTTCATTTATCATTATTAAATTTCCAGGAAATATGATATTTTATAATCATTTTGTATCGATTTGTTTAATTTGTATATGTAGGTACATATGCTTTTATTTATGCCAATTAGACAGAAATGTTCATTAACTATAATCTATTTGTTTATATATGTAGGCCCGTAAACAACTTATTAGAATAGACAAGGAGGCATCACAATCGTTGTATTACTAGAAAAGGCGAGGAGGCATCACTGTCGTTGTATTGCCAAGCTTTTTCACGGTAGATTTTGTTCTAAGTGTAATATATTAATACACTAATATATTAGGCAAGGAGCAAGAAAATATGATGTATCTTTTGGTTTGCTACAAGTACTACATATGTACTTGATTTTGTAAAATGTATCGTATATGTTATGTACTTTATGATCAATTTGGATCTAATCTATCAAAATAATAACTCGATCATCGTTAAATTGATTATATATTTGATCTATTGCATTGCAATGGGTAATTTAGGTGTTGCACTAGGTTCAAATAAGCATTGTCTTAAAGTGCCTCTAATTATATTGTGAGGCAAACTTATATGGCTGTCCCAAATATATATATATAGTTTAGAATCAATGTTTCATATTGCCTCTAATTATATTCTGAGGCAAGATATGATTGCCTCTAATTATATTTTGAAGCAAGAATATATGGTTGCCTCTAAATGTATAGTCTTTTAGAGGCAACAAATATATTGACTCAAAAGGAACTTTTAGAGGCAACAATTAATTAGCGAAGGTTTTATTAGAGAAAACCACTAATTTGCTTCAAATAGCAATTAAAAGCTACATCTTTGGTTTCAGATGCAAATTTACGTTGCCTCTATAGGCGATTTTTCTTGTAGTGGATTATCAAAGGATCGCAACAAATTTCTAGTTACGAATCGTGTATAGAACCTATGAGGAATGCTTGGTTACAATTTCGAATTCATTATAATTTTTGCTCTAGTGTTGTTATTTTCAATGTTGAAACAGTTTTTCTTTATCCATGGGCAATGAGTTTTGATATAGGGCATCCTTCATTTCTTTGGAGAAAATTGAGTAGCATCTTCAGAACCAGATGAGGCAGTTTGTTGAATAGTGTTTGAGATTTGAATGGGAGTTTTGATGGAAAGGATTTCGTCGTGGCCTCGCGGTGGGCGCCAGATTGATTAGGTTAATTTCAAGCTCACAATGTCAATTGACTTGGGACAGGAACGACTAAACTAATGGATGATTATGAAGCAAATGAATATGCAAGCAAATAAACGAGAGGAAATACAGGAGACATAGGAGATGGTGACGTGATAACCCCAATGAAGGTGGTTGAAAACTATTGGTGGTGATGAGTCCACCAATCCAATAAGTAATGTTCGTCGCCAATTATAGTCACCAGAGTGTAGTAGAGAATTAAATGCAATAACTTCTATTCTAAGCACACTTGAATGATCTTTCTAACTTTGAATAATAAAGAAAATATGAAATAGCTAGTTGGTGTGTCCTTATCTCAATAAGCCACCTCCCTTTATAGCTGAATGCCTAACGATCCTCTTTGTTGTAAACGTGCCTTGATTTTCGGACTTAGTTAGGATCCTCCGCCTCTTTTCTCAAGCTGGTCAAATAGTGAAAGAGTGCTTCCAGATATTAAGGAACCACTTTTTGGTCATGCTCCTCTTAATAAGGTAAAACGCGCTTAATTGGAAATGCGTCTCTGATCTTCATTATTATAGGCATAGCAACTACATTGTGGTAACATATTCTCTCGACATAACCTGAAGACAAGAACTAACTACAAGAATAATTATGTTATAACACTATCCCTTCCTTCTTTTTTATCTTGTCAAATGGGCCTCAAATAAAAAGATCTTTAAGCGAAATCAATGACCAACTAAGTCAAGAGTAGATAGCCTTTTCCGATTCCATATGGATTGGGAAGCTAGAGATCCAGTGAGATTGGAAATCACCCTAGAGTGAAGTTAGGAAACAAGCATATAAAAGAAGATGAGCAAAAGAGAACTTAAGGAGGGAACCGAATTCGATTTTCGCTTTTTTGGCATTGCATGATGACGTTTTATAAAACGAGCCCGTTAACGGGTGCCTCCAGGCGTTAGATAAAAACTATCATTTTATATATAGTTAATTAATTAATTATTACTAACATTGGTTCTTTTAGTCCATCAACATCTATCATCTAAACATCTTATCTCTTCTCTACCATCATCATCAGATTCATCACCAACCACCACACTCTAAGTACAACCAACCCCATTACCACACCCCCAGTATAGCCTACCAGAACCCCAATACCACCAGTCCACCACCTCCGCATGAAAACCTATGAACCCCACCACTAGAAAACATCATCAATAAAAGCCCACCACGAACCAACTCCATGAAACACTCAAGCCCTTCTCTTTTTTTAACGGCTCCACCGGCGTCGCAATGATGTATATCTCCCCTCTCTAATGATCTTTTCACCGCCACCGGCGCTCTTTCTGACACCACTACGCACCACCACTTTCTCCCCATATAAGTCCTCCCATGGAACTTAACATTTGTATTTACAAATGAAATACTACAAACTCTGACTATAAATTTTCAAGCTTATATAGAAAATAAAATATTTATATAGGATCTTAGTATATGTGTTAACATTAATAATAATAAAAAAACAATGTATTTTAGTGTGTAGTTTTAAAAAGAATTATGAATCTCTCATACATAGTATGTAATTAAATATTCATGTGCTTAACAAGGAATACTTAGTACAAACCTATATAATTCCTCCCATCGAACTTAAACCTATTCCTTTTTTGTGTAGAAAAAGAAAAAACCTCTTTATTTTCTATTCTAGGTAAAAGGTATTTTATCTTCAAAAAAAAGTAATTTATTTTGGACTAGGATTAATATAGGTAAGATATACTAGTATTATCTAACGCCTTAGCATTTGTCTTTATAAAAGGATATTATGTATAAATTCACAATTCGCCACATATCTTTAATACTATCAACTAAAAGCCATAAAAGTTTTGGCTTAACACCACACGAGCGACTAATACATTTATAACTAGTTTTTTTTTCGAGCGATGCCTCGGGTCAGTTACAATAAACAAATATATTATTATTTATAAATTTCATAATTTATTTTGCTACTTTTCAATTAAAAAATTGAAAAATTCACGTCCCGATGTGATAAAAAATTGAATGGTTAAAACAATACCTTAAAAGAAATTGTGGTAAGAGAATATGACATCAATATTCTCTTGTAAGTTATACAATAAGTGTGTTATAGATGAATATACTTGTTTAAGTCTTTTTAGTTAAGTATAATTATTACAAGACTTTATCATATTTTATTTGAAATATTAGACAACAAAGTCATAGTGTATTGATGGTTAAACTCTTAATTTTTATTTCAAATGTCACGTGTTCGATACCTTCCACTTACACTTTTTAAAACAATTGAGTACACATAGACATAAAACATTTGCGTTAGAAATTTGAGGAGAGTGATACGTGGCACATAGATTTTCTTTCGTGCGCTTTTTAATTTGTATAGATTTCGATTTAATTAACATGCAACTACATATACATCACAAATTCTTATATGAGACCGGCCACACGGGACGTTATAGGTGTGGTCGCGCGCGTGACACGCCGTCAGCTCATTTCAAATGGCCATATCTCACTTGTTTCTCATTGGAATCGAGCTTTTGACCAGGGTTTGAAAAGATATCAAGCCAAATTTTCATCTCCAACATGAATCTTCCCAAAATATTAAGTTTTCTGTGAGATATGACCTTTTGTAGATGACCCTTATGCACAAACACTTATAAACAAATGGAGTTACTCTTATGAACTAATGGAGTTACTCTTATGACCAAATGGAATTACTTGTATGAGTATGGGTGTCACTCCTATAAAGAAATGTGGTTACTCGTATAAGCAAATGAGGTTACTTTTGTAAACCTTTGGGGTTACTCGTATGATTTATTGAAGTTATTTGTATAAATAAATGAGGTTACTAGTATGAATTAATTGGGTTACTCATAAGTTTAAATGAGGTTACTCATAGATTAAATGACATTACTAGTATGAATTAATTAGGTTGCTCATATGTTAAAATGGCGTTACTCATATAATAAAATGGGGTTACTTTTGTGAACACTTGTGAGGAAGATGGATGAGAAACCTCATTTTATTATATGAGTAACCCCATTTTTATCATATGAGTAACCCAGTTAATTCATACCAGTAATGTCATTTAATCTATGAGTAACCTCATTTAATCTTATGAGTAACCCAATTAATTCATACTAGTAACCTCATTCATTTATACAAGTAAATCAATAATTCATATGAATAACCTCAATTAATCATACGAGTAACCCTAAAGGTTCACAAAAGTAACCGCATTTATTCAAACGAGTAACCTCATTCAGTCATTAAAGTAAACTGATTAGTAACCTCATTTATTCAAATGAGTAACCTCCTTTGTTCACAAAAGTAACTTTTTTTTTTCATACGAGTAACCTCATTAGTTCACAATATTAACCTTATTTAATCATATGATGACCATAATTGATCAAATAACCCCAATTGTTCACAAAAGTAACCCCATTCTTATCATATGAGTAACCCAATTAATTATTACTAGTAATGTCATTTAATCTATGAGTAACATCATTTAATCTTATTAGTAACCAAATTAATTCATACTAGTAACCTCATTTATTTATACAAGTAACATCAATAAATCATACGAGTAACCCCAAAGATTCACAAAAGTAACCGTATTTGCTTATGAGAGTAACCACATTTCTTTATAGGAGTGACACCCTTTTATTGTTCAAAGTAACCACATACTCATACAAGTAACTTCATTTGGTCATAAGAATAACTCCATCTGTTCATAAGAGTAACTCCATTTGTTTATAAGTGTTTGTGCATAAGGGTCAACTTTAAAAGGTCATATATCACATCACTCTTAATATTTTGTGAAGTATCAAGTTGGCGATGAAAATATGGCTCGTATCTTTCCCACGCCTGGTCAAAAGCTCGATTCCAATGAGAAACGAGTCAGATATGACAATTTAAAATTGAGCTGACAGCGTGTTACGCGCGGCCACACCTGTAATTTCGCGTGTGGTCGGCCACACACAAGGCGCACTACATATAGATATATGCCATTATTTTTAACTTTATTTTGCTTATCTAAAATAATTTAAAACTTATTAGTCCTTATTAGAGCTTAGGGGTAGACTACCAAAGTCCATAGTACAATCCAATCCAATTCAAAATCGTCGAACTAGACCGAACTGAATTTTTTTATAGATTGGACTCGAACTCATTTTAGAGTCCAAATATTTTCAGACTGGATTTGGACTCACCGCTTTGGAGTCCAATAAGTTGATCTATTCCAAAAATATTTTAGCATATAACATTTGTTTGGTATTTATCTTTGAAGTTTTGGACCTTTTAACTTCCCCGTTCTAAATTTTTTTAGCTAGCTCTGTAATTTTCACTTACCCTCCAAAATTGCAAAACGGAAAATAAAAGATTTAAATTTTGAGAAAGCTTTTTAATTATTATTTTGGATTCGATCTTGTATTTGCAATTTGCATTTTATTATAGACTTTAAAGATGTATATAATTTAAATTATGGAATGGTTATAATGAGTTCAATTTTACAAATTACAGATTCGAACTTAAGAAAAAAGTATCAGATTGAACTGGACTCGAATTTTTTTAATATAAACTCGATTTCTCTACATTTGAATTTGGCAAAATTCAAACCACTTATATCCCTATTTTGTAAAATTGTTAGACCTTAAGCTTACTTTGTGAGAGCTTCATACTATATTTTTGTTGAATTAAACTATCTAAACTTATAATACCTTATCTAAACTTATCTTAGCTTATTTCAACTTATTGTTCTATAAAGACTCAAAAAAATTTAAGCAAAACAAGTCATAATGTATGCTACCAAAACGTTGAATTGTGCAATACACATAACAGTTATCGGTACCATTTACCCATAGCGATTCCTCCCTGGCCACCTCTTTCTCTTTCTCTTTCTCTCTCTCTCTCTCCTCTCTCCTCTCTCTCTCTCCTTTCTCTCTCCTCTCTCTCAATCCCCCATCTCTCTCTCTTGCTGATGTAAGCAAATTATTTTTTATATACTTCTTTTTGTAATATTAAATGACTAGTATATCATATCTTGACACCATCTTATCATATCAATTGACTATTATACCATATATTGGTTAAATCTTGTCATATCAAGTGAATGTTATATTATATTACTCTAAAGTTTTATTAAAAATAAATTCAATACAATAAGTTCAACAAAATTAGCTAGTTTTTTTTTTTTTTGACGGGAAACTCAACAATTTATTCAATCAACTCCAAATCGCTTAATACAAAGGATTGGATTTCGGAAGGGGCTTCCATCATCCATATTCTAGTCTCACTCCAAGAACGACTTAATTGAGCAAGGTTATGAGCAACCTTATTACCACTACGACATGTATGATTAAAACACATTCTACTAAAAGACTCAGGTAAAATCAAAATGTCAAGAACTATGCCTCCAAAGCTCGACTTCTCCACTGTCTTCTTCTTTAAGTGCGAGATTAATTTGAGGCAGTCACTTTCCACCATAACCTCCTTATAGCCTGCTTCCCATGCTATTGACATCACAGACCGTACTGCTAACGCCTCCGCCACATCCACTTCGAACCTCCCTGCCATCTTCCCAAAGCAAGCCACCATCACCTCACCATGCCCATCCCTCACAGCACCACCCCAACCAATGCTCCCTTCCACGAAAGTTGCAGCATCTGTATTGATTTTGTACAGCCCATCCGGTGGTTTTTGCCACCTTTTCCCACCTGCCCCACCTTTTTGCCCCGTTATACCAGTTATTTCATTTACATCGTTGAACTCCCTGCAATATCGCGTTGCCCTCTCTATCACCTCCTGCACTTCCACACGTTTTCGCTCAAAGATCCACGCATTACGCTGTAGCCACACGCCCCATAAGATATTCCAGAACAAGTCCCATCACTGAGGCTCCTTCATTGAATGAACAGATTTTCACACCACTCCTTAAAAGCCCACCTTTCCAACCCGTTGACCTCCAATCAAAGCGGTGAAAAGCGCCAGATACATCTTACATTACCGCAGAGAAATAGTGCGTGCTTGAGGGATTCCTCCTCCTCTCCACACAGAGAACATCTGCTATCATCTCCTATCCCTCGTCTCACCAGATTTGCCTTTACCGCAATTCCATTATGGAGCACCCGCCATCCGAAATTTTTGATTTTGGTTGGTGTCTTTGAGTTCCACAACCTTTTCCATACACTCCCACCCACACACCGAGATGTTGATGCGGTGTTCAGTTTCTTTTCCTCCATGGCTTGATAGTAGGCACTTTTTACCGTAAAGCTCCCATGTTTCGTATAGTGCCACGCCCAGTTGTCATCCATGGCTGTATGTGGCAATGGAATACGCGTGATTGCTTCGACTTCCCAAGGGTGGAATACACTATGCAGCAGAGTTTCATTCCAGCTCTGATTATATATTAATTCGCTCACCTTATGAGGCCCTTCCATATCCCCCCTCCCATCTTGCGAAGGTCGAAAGCTGGGCAAACTCGGTACCCTCGGGTCCTCCCAGATGCGTACATTATGTCCTTGACCTACCACTTTCCGTAAACCTATCTGTAGTAGCCTTCTGGATGAAAGAATTGATCGCCATGTATAGCTTACCGCAGGACTCAGTTGGGCTTCCAAAAACGAGGTGTTGGGAAAATATTTGCTCTTCAAAATCCTAGCCATCAGCGAATTTGGATAAATTAAAATCCTCCAGGCTTGCTTAGCAAGCAGAGCCTCATTGAACGTTTGGAGACATCTAATGCCAAGTCCACCATTTTTTTTTTGAGTCATACATCTTTGTCCAACCAACCCATGCCATCTTCCTCTCATCTTTTTTCTGACCCCAAAAAAAACTCCTAAACAGATTTTCAATTTCATTTAGTGTCGTCACTGGAATACGGAAGCATTGCATTGCATATGTAGGGATGGCTTGTGCTACCGCCTTGATTAAGATTTCTCTTTCAGCTTGAGATAAAAATCCTTCTTTCCACCCTTTTAGCTTCTTCATCACCCGTTCATGAATATATTTGAAGACTTTTTTCTTAGAACCACTAACAAAAGTTGGTAATCCTAAGTATTTTTCATGACTCTCCACAGCCTTAAAGGTTAACTTCATCTGAAGCAAATGTTTCTTTTCTTGTTCCATATTTCGGCTAAAAGTCACCTCCGATTTCTCCATATTCAAACGTTGTCCTGAAGCAGCTTCGTAGATAGATAGAATTTCTAAAATCTTATCGGCCTCCCTGTCATTTGCTCTTGTAAACAGAAGGTTGTCATCCGCAAAAAAAAGATGTGAAATAGGTGTTACTTTCTTCCCAATTTTTAGCCCATGAATCTCCTTTTTCGCTTCTGCATCTCTAAGAAGGGTGGATAGTCCCTCTGCACAAATAATAAACAGAAAAGGAGACAAAGGATCTCCCTGACGTAGCCCCCGAGTTGGCCGGAATTGGCGTGTAGGTTGACCATTGAGGAGTATCGAAAAGGATGTTGAGGTGACACACCCCATAATCAGTCTAACAAATCGCCTCGGGAAGCCCAACTTATGCATCATCTCCTCCAAAAACACCCACTCGACTCGATCATAAGCTTTGCTCAAATCTAATTTGAGACCCATGTATCCTTCCTTCCCTTTCGTTTTTTTCCGTAGATAATGGAAGCATTCGTATGCTACCAAAATGTTATCAGTAATACACCGGCCCGGGACAAAACCACTCTGGGACTCATGAATAATACTCGGGAGAACTCTTTTAATCCTATTTGCCAGGACTTTAGAGACAATTTTATACACCACATTACATAGACTAATTGGCCTAAAATCAACAGCAGACTCACACTCTTTTTTTTTTCGGGATTAAAGCAATGTAAGTTTGATTTAGAGAACCAATATTACCTTCGTTATTCAGAATGTCCATTATTTGATCCGTTACATCATCTCCAACTATGTCCCAAAATTTCTGGTAAAAGAGCGCACACATTCCATCTGGTCCAGGTGCCTTTGTAGGATGCATTTGGCTCAGGGCTTCCGTAATCTCCTCCCTGCGAAACTGCTCATCTAACATTAAGCGCAACCCATTTGAAATCTGTCTTTGAACTTTATCCACAACCGGATCTATTTCGGCCCCCGTATTCGCACAAAACAATTCTTCAAAGTGTTGAACCAACACTTCTGCAATTTCACTCTCCTCTTTGTGGACATCTCCTGTGGCATCTTTCAACCGGGTTATGTTATTTCGTCTCTCTCTCTGCTTAGCCTTTGAATGAAAAAATTTCGTATTTTGATCCCCATATTTCAACCACTCTTGCCGACTACGCTGCTTCCAATATATCTCCTCTCGAGTCTCTAGCTCATCCATTCTCCGATCAATGTCATGCATTTGTTTTATGAATGTAGCAGATTGTTCCTCCTCCATAAGGCGCCCCATTTGCTGCTTACACGTCCGCATCTCCTTTGCGAATTCCCCGAAACGAACCCGACTCCATTCTCGCAATTCCTTCGCAGCCCTGCCCAAGTTACCACTCACTCCATTTCCTTTCACCCAAGCTCCTGCAATGATATCCCCACATTCATCTTCCCTAGTCCACATTTCCTTGAAACGAAAGATTCGTTGTTTCCGCACCTCCCTACCTGCTGTGAGTTTCTTTCGAACACTTAACAAAAGAGGAAGATGATCCGATCTTCGCTTCTCAAGATGAGTAACAAAAGACCCGCCAAAATTGTCCTTCCAGCTCATATTAGCAACAAAGCGGTCTAAGCGTTCTTGAATATTATCATTACCACCCTGGTTGTTTGTCCATGTGAACGGGTAACCCACATAATTCATATCTTCTAGGTTGCAAACCTCCAAAGCCTCCCATAAAATAGCAGCCTCCTCAAAATTGAAATCATTACCCCCTTGTTTTTCCGTTGACCATAGCATCAAATTAAAGTCTCCCCCACACACCCATGGTTTTCCATCCTCATTACGCAGAGCTTTCATGAGGTCCCCTGTCTTCTTTTTATTTTCCGCTTCTGGGAAGCCGTAAATTCCCGTGAACCTCCACTCCGTCCCTCCTCCAATTCGCACATTTGCATCAATGTGGTTTAACGAGAAGGTTTGAATATCTATATCACACTCCTCCGTCCAAAATAGACCCAAACCCCCCTTCCTTCTTCTTCCTTCACCGTCACAATCTACTGCAAGCATCCCTTTAAATTTCAGCTTTTGACGAACTCTCTCCATCTCTGCTTGATGTAACTTAGTTTCCTGTACAAACACTAGTTGAGGTTTGTCATGTATCACAATGCGCCGTAACGCATTGACTGCCGGCATGCTCCCCAATCCCCGGCAGTTCCAAACTAGGATGTTACTCATTGGTCACCGAGAGCCCTATGAGTGGGGCTCGCCACTGTGTCAGAAAGAATCACCTCCACATTATGATTCACTAAGGTTGCATCTAATCCAATCTTCTTTTTTATTCCACAAGTCACCCCTTCTTGGAGCTCATCCTCAATATTCTCACTTTCTCTCCATTTCCTTCTGTCTCCACTCACCTTTGTAGCACCACTGTTCTCCCCTCCATTCTCTCTAGCTCTTCTTTTCCACCCTTTTTTCTGTAATATACCATGCTTATTAGATCCCTCCCTAGTATGACACTCCCCTCCTATGGCTACATTTGCCACCGGATTCATATTGGTTGGGGTTTCCCCTCCTTCCACTACCTCACTTACATGATCCCCCCCCTGTCCTTCATTTTCCTGCTTCTCCGAGTTTCCGTCACCCTCCAGCCCACATTCTTGTAATCTGCCCACTACCTCTTTAACTACCATCCTCTCCTGAACACTCACTTTCGGTTTAGGGCGAGTAATAAAGAGTTTTCTCGCACACTGCTCCTCCATACTCATTCTCCCATGCTCCGTCTCAGTACTCACTCTTTTCCATGGAGACGCCTTGAGCCAACCTCCGTATTGGACCTTTGGGTCCTCCTCATCTCGACACTCCATGCAGTCCTTAACTCCATGTCCAATCAGACCACAAAAATAACAAAACAATGGTGGTTTCTCGTACTTTACCTCGAAAAATTCTTCTATGCCGCCTCGCATCTTTATTTTAATTTTTTGAGTCAGGGGTTTACGAACATCCACATTAATTCGAAGTCGAATTGATTTATCAATACCAACCGATCCCGAACAATCATTTGATGATTAAGTTTAGAAATAGAGAGAATGGAGTATCTAACTTTTTATTTTGATACTAAAGTTGTACAAGAAAGAGAAGGGACCCAAGAGAAAGAGGGGAAAAGAGACCCATACAGAAAGAGAGAAAGGGGGCTTTACATTTTATTATCAAAATGTCCTAGTTATGGGCAAATGATGCACATAACCATTATGTAAACATACTTCCTCCTGAAACCTTAACATGACTACAACGGTGCATCATATTACCAAAGTCTAGAAAAACTTTATTCAAGCCAACAATAGACATAGAGCCTATGCTCCCTGCCTGTCTAGTGTCTAGGAAACATTCTCACACAACATTCATAAGTCATAACATAAAAACAGTACATCAATCTGAGCATAGTCTAAAATAGTAGTACCACCTTCCACAAAGGAACTTCACGATGACAAGGCCTACAAAAGGCTTCATGAGAACCCCTAAATAATAGACCTATGCAGAACGCCTTCAACCAACGACAGAGAATTCATTGCACCAAAAGTGTTCCACTTCTTAATACAGATATTAAGCACCAGTTCAGTTCTCCCGCCTGCTATTACAAAAATAAATAAAAGGGAAACCCACACAAAATAAATATGAGAAAGCTATAGTTTCCAGGTTCCTAAATCTCTAGTGAAATTCATATCATAGAAAAGATCCACTACCAACCTGACAGAAAATTTACGTCAGCAGAACGCTTGAAATTCGGCTTACTCAGTTTCCATCATAGCCTGGAAGTAGCTTATCAGCACCACCTGCATTTCCACCTGGAACAAATTGCTGTTTGTGCGTTAGTTAATCATTAAGCTCAACAAGATCCACATGGTAAGTTCTTACACGACTACGGCACACCTGTTGTGCAAAGACAAAGTCAGAAAATCAAACCTCATTTGGTAATTTTGACACATGGCGGCATGTTGACCCAGCAGCGGCTGCCGAACTGACCCCGACAGCTCGTTCACCAGTGCAGGGAAAGGGTGCCTTCCCCACCACTGGTAATGGATGAATGGAGGTTAATTGCTAGTCAGAATCCTCGTAGACTTCACCATCATCAGAGTAGTCATCAAATGATCGCATGTCCAATTGGTAACGAAGGATCCCGCCTATCCCACCAAATCCACGGCAGAATTGTGACCCTTCTTGTGATTTATTGGTTACAAATTCTAGAGAGCAACCAAACTGCTTATACTCATTAGCAAACCACTCCAATAATGGCATCTGATCCTGAACCTCCAGATCTGCCCCAGTTTCTGAGTCCCGGAAGTTGCTCTGATGGGCCTCCTGCTCTTTGTTAAAGTGTTTAACTATAACCTCCCCACTGGCACTATTTTTCAGCACAAACCTAGTAATATCCAAATTCTCCCAAACAATCAATGTCTCAACTGCACCCATCTCCAAAGCTTTCAGCGTATCTTCGACTCCAAAAACGTACTTTCCTGTATCCTGACTTATTTCCTCAAAGTACTTCCCAATCAATTTCTTCTCTTGGATGAACTTCACATTGGCCAAAATTTCGGCAGACAGCTCGATCGCCTGGTTAAAACCACTTTCACCACCATAAGAAACATCCACTACATTTAGTATCTTTACCTGGAGGCGAGGATCAAACATGTCCGATTGACTGAGCTCAGTCTTAAAATCTGCTGACCCGGCAAGTATGAGCCCAGAAACATTAGGCTGGCTGGTTTGTGGATTAATGTAGAACTGTGTTGCAAGTTCCGCCGTCTTCCTCACATAATTATGGCGCTTTTCCATTCGAAGACGTGCAAACCGCAGTGCAGACTGACCACCTCGTCCATGTTTCTTCGGCAAGTCAACACTAAATTTGTGAAGCACTTCTCTAGTGTTGCCACTCAAGGTCCCAAAAAGAGTTCCATTCCCGTCCATCACGATAAAACCAAATTTGTCATCAGACTCTAGCAGTTCATTCAGAGCTTCAGTATGGAACTTGTTGTCACAAAGGTAAAGAGATGCATTGATAGGCCTGAAAGGTTCAAAGTCAATAGTAACTTTCTTTTCCTTCCCGTCTTCAGTCATAATTGTACCTGTGTATAGAACAAGTCCACTGGGAGGCACTTTGTTGTAAAGCTTTAGCCTTTGCTGAGCAGATGTGATGGCACCAAGTACTGATTGACGATTAACCCTGCTTTTGATATTGGAAGCAGTTCCAAACTCATCACCAAGCATTTTGGTCACACGAGATATTTGATCACGAGGGGGAATGATCAATGATATCATGCTGGTACCATTTCCTCTTGCAGCTTCCAATGCTTTGATCAGCTTCTTGATCTTCCATATCTCAATGTTCTTGTCAGTTTCTTGACTATCACCAATTGTCATCCTCACTATGTCAAAGATTCAAGCAATATTACCTGCAGACAAATTATAAAATAAGTGAAGGATCAACAGGAAGCAAAAACGTCGTCGCAAAGGCAGCCAAGATGATGAGCTTAATTTTATTTTATTGAAGCACTCATGGGTTAAGTACACATTTTTGGCTGTCTACGTAATACAAGGAAAACTGATGGACAACAAAATATAAGCCATCCAATGCAGCCATCACGATATATTAGACAGCTAATTTTGAAAATATTCCAATAACTATCATGGGAAATTTTAGTACACAATAAATTAGGAAAGGACAAGGTAACAAATAACACAGGCCTAGATCACTATACAAAGCCTATAAACAGTTTGGAAATGTTGATTTGGATGTGATTGAGGAACATGCTAAGGGGTTATGGTGCCAGGTCAATAATAAAGAGAATGTAAATTCATTTTAATTTTTTAAACATTACCTTTCTTTTGTCAATGTTTTTTTATTTTAGATCTAAATGTTTAATTTTCTAAACAATTACAACATATCTAACTTAAATACTTTTTAGGTTATTCCTATTGCCAAATGTTCATATTTATGTTGAAATTGGTTTACAGATTTTTATTCCTCTTAAGATTATAAAATATTGATTTGAATAGTAAAGAATTAAGACATGTATTATGACTTGTGCTATAGATATGAAGAAAGCCAAGATATATAAACTTGCCTTTTCTAAATTCCATTCTATAGGACACCTAAGCAGCCAGCAATATGCCAATAAGTGAATAACCAGTTACAATTGACTCCAAAACACCTTACCAATAGCCAACAAAGAAACAACAGTATAGCTAGAAAAATCTTGAATTCCCACAAAACCCAAGGACCTTCACCCTGTTTGACTCGACACAAAATGGTATCATAGGTACGGCAAGTCGGATTTAGCTTAATTTCTCTTAGATGATTAATTTTTTCTTCAACCAAAGCCCAGTTCTTTACTGTTTTCTTTAATGTGTAGACACCTTCGTGTTCCTCTCTCAAATACACCCACACAAATATAATCAGGTACCAGAATTAATTCCCAAAAGAGATTCAAATCTTAATGTGATGATATTCCACCAATGCTAGGGATTGAATAAGTAAGAGATTATCCTGATCACCATATTCGAAATCAAACAATTATCACAATCAATTATAAGAATAAAAAAAACTAAAACATTTGACAGCATAACCACTAGACAAACAATCACTTTGATCAAGTGAATCTCTTTATCATATAAGACCACTAGCCTTATATGCACGCTTGCGAAAACATGAACAAAATTAGATTAATTGTGAATTACATCTAATAGATCACAGATTTTAAAATTTTAATCAGTTTATCCCATTAAATCAGGGATCAAATTCTTTCAAAATTTTAGTTGAAATGGAAGTAATTGATTTGGAAATTCTCACTATTTTCTTCTTATTGCACCTTCTTTTATCTTTTTCTTTTTTTTAATTAATTATGTAGTTACATTTTTTTTCTATTTTTTCGTGACCCACCCCTATTGGGATATATTACTTTCGTTTCACAATACATGCATCATTCTCATTTGGGCACTATTTACCAACCAAACTTTGACAATCTTTCTCTCAATAAAACATAGTTAGGTGGAATCTTGTAAAATTCGGCTCAAAGCGAGAATTCCAAATAAAACAATTATAATTTTTACTTATACGCAACAAAAGAAAGTAATTCGTTCCAGATTTCCAGTCACAAAACTTCATAAATTGAATTGATGAAACAAACAAGAACAGATGAACAATCGAATCAAAATATGCGCATGCACACATTGTAACATATATATATATTATAATCATTTGATTCCAAAAAAAACAAACATGAATTAAGAAGTTACGCCAAAAATCGAATCATAAGTTTAAACATGTAAATTATCCCTAAAATTATGATATAAGAGAAGAGAAGTTTAATTCATTAAACAAACAATAACAATCGCATGAAATAAATCGCATGGATAATCACATGAAAGAAACAAAATATCACATAAATATCGCAGCAAAAGATCGTCTAAACAAGCAGATTCATCGAGAGGAGAAAAACCTGGAACAAGGTTTGAAGATCAATTCGAGCCTCAAAATTCCGTATGAGTGAAGGAAACTGAGAGCTTTCTCAAGTTTGGTTGGGAGGGGGGTGAATTTTATATACCCTGTAGTTTAGGATTTTTTTTTTTTTTTTTGATGCAAATGGGCCGAAAATGTTGGGCCCGGGCATTATTATTATTATTATTATTATTATTATTATTATTATTATTATTATTATTATTATTATTATTATTATCGGCTAGTTCACCAAAACCGATAACAAACCTATCCAAATTTAAATAATACAAAAAGAACTTGATTCAAAACTTGACAAGAAGTTTTAAAAAGATTTAGTATTACAAAATAATTGACGTCTTTTTCACGTAAACTGATACGATTTTTGGTATAAAATTGAAATCAACTAAAATGCAAAAATTAACTATTTGAATATATGGTTGAGATGAAATTATATGGGGAAAACCTGAAAACATATGTAGTTGAGTGAACTAATCATAAAGTTTCACTAATTGCGTTAGATAGAAACTCAAACGGAAAAAGTTAGAATGGTATCAAGTCAAGGGAAAAAATAATGAACTAAATTGCATTGTTTGGTTCAAAACAAAACTGAACTAACTGACTAAATTGACACCTCTATCTATTTTCGTAAATCAATGGACCCTCTAACGTCGAGTTGAAATGTTATAGACAAAAGCTTACAACACCATTACAATTAACAACCAAATTTGACTCAATTTCACCAACTTCAATCTCCAAAATACAAATAAAATAGAATTTGAATAATCAACAAAATATAATTTTAGCAACAAAATCAATCAATCACCCATTACATTTAATACATCACTGTTCTATTTATTTCTAGCATAAACATATTTTGTTCATTAATCAATAATCTAGCACTTCTTGAGATATTTTTATTTTGTTACAAATATTGGTATTGTACATTAAAACCAAGACATCACCACCACAAAAACTTCCAATCGTTAACGAAATACAATTCCAACAACAAAATAAATAAATCAATCGCTCATTTTAATCTCCAGTAATTATTTATAAACTATCCACCTGAAAAAAAATTAAAACAAGACAAAACTCAAAACACATAAAGTGTTAATTTTGTATTCACTGTTTAAAAAAAAGGAGTGTTCAAAAGCTGCAATGTAAAACTAGAGGACGATTCAATGAGCTGTCGTGAAGACACTAGCAAAACTAGATAAGTTAAGGTTACTCATAAATTTAATAATAGAAAATAAAAAATAGTTTTGTCAAAACTAAATAAATGACAAGTGGCTTGATATAAAATACAGAGTGGTTTATATTAACTTCCTAACAAGTAATAACAAAAGTTTTGTGAAGTACTTGTATATTTTTGATTACAAATAGGGATGTCAGATGCCTCTAATCCAAACAGATTCAGCTCATGTCAGTTTCTGTCATAATTATAGATATGTAAATATGTCTCCAATTTTAGCACCCACTGATGTAATCCCCCACAATTTTAAAGAATTTTTATAAATATATTAAAGTATTTATGTAGTTATATTTAAATCCAAATGAGTTTGGAAAATGATTTGACTTTTAATAAGGGTTGACTATTTAAAAGTCAACTAAAAATATTTTTCATAACATAATAAAATTTGTAATATTTAATTAAGCATGTTTTAATAAGAGTTTTAATTATTAAAAGCATACTTGAAAAGAAAGCTTAATGGAATCGAAAGCCCAAAAGTAATAAAAAGGGAAAAGATTATTTGATGACTAAAGTCCTAATTAGCCCATCTTGTTAGTCATCAAAGTTTTAATTATTGAAATCTCTTTTCCTAAGCCCATAAGGATTAGCCTATTTAAATATCCTAAAAACCCAAATATTTTACCCTACACTCTACTTTCTCTCTCCTCCCTTGCACGTGATACTTTTCTTTCTCTCTCACCCGCCGGTTTTCTCTCTCTTCTTCCCTTTGTGCGTGAGTTTCATATTTTTCTCTCAAAGATTGTTTCTTCTTCGCTAAGTAACGTTTCTTGTTGAACAAGAAACGTCACAAAACCTTGATCGAACCAAGAAAGCTGTTGCCGCTGCCCCTTGCTGCTATTACAGCCTGCCGCCGCCCTTCCTTCCTATTGTTTTGGTTGTTTTCTTTTCTTCTTCTCTAAGATTCCATTAAAGTATTAGTTTTTATATTATTTTATTGCTTATTAGCATGTTTATGATTTAAATTATTATTTTATATGGAAAATATATTTCAGTTGTCATATATGTAAAAATAATAAATTTCAGATTTATTATGTTCAGTTTTTATTATGAAAGATATAGTTTTTAGGGTTTTTAATCACTAGAAACTATATATTTAAAATATAAATATGAGTTTTGGTTAGAATATGATTTTATATGTATTAAATATATTGTCAGAAGATTTATAAATTTTTATAAGTGCTGGAATTTCAGAAAGTATGTATTTTAAGGGTTTTTAATGATTTTTAATCACTAGAATAGTTGTACTATACTAGGGATTAAAAATAACGAAAGTTTAATACATAAAAACGATTTTAAAGACGTTTAGAAGGGTTTGGGACGTTTTTAAAGTTGCTGTAAATTTTTAGTTCAAAGTATTTATTATATTATTTTATTTTCTAGGCGGAGAATTCATAGTAGGAGACTTTTAGAGCGTAAAAGTGGCCTACCGATTCGTTTACACAAGGTACGTACATAGTCTACGTGCTATATGATTTAGAAACATGCTTTAGGGATGTTTATTTATTAGTATCATTGTATAGGATCTGTGTTCGTTATATATGATTACTGGAATTGTTTTACATGTTATTTTGCCTATGTGCTACATGTAAACTAAATATTTATGAGTATGTTTGTATGGAAGTTTGATGCAAGCAGATAAGTCAGTTTCAGTATTAATTCGTGAGTGAATTAATGTAAGTAGGTTGAATCATGTGTTACATAGATTCATGAGCATTATTTATTTATCTTATAAGAACCGTGGATCTTATTTGGTAAAAACGAGTTATATCTATATAAAGGTACAGTTTACTGTTGGCTAGGTTCAACAGGCAAGTTAGTAAAGAATAAAAGAAGTTAAAGGAGTCTTGAATGATAAGTTGTGAACACTTGTTAATTGTAAGATAAAAAGGAGTTTTGTGATGTTTATATGATTATTAGCTATGTGTTATGTGCTTGGTTGGTGTCAACACAAGTATTAAAATGAATGCAACGTAAAGTGAAACGAGAGTAGGTTATAGACTTTAGACTGGTGCACGTCTAGAGTTGGACACTAAGGGTTGGGATACATAGTCCGCCGTGATATGTATTTTCCTAGGATTGGATTGATCACCTTTCCTTTTTAGCTCAAAGGTTCCTCGATATCGCAGGTCAATTGGAATATGTGTAGCTTCCATATCTCCTACTTTAGTATAGACAACTCGTCCCATAACTATTCCATTTAAAGAAGAAATATAAGTTTAGAGTCTAGTTCAGTAAGAGTCGTCTGCAGTTGTTATATGTTTATTATTATCTATTCCTGCAAGTTATGTTTTTGTAGTATCATGTTTAGGGTTATGTATGTCTGATATGTAGTACTCAGCTTTGCTGATTACGCTTGTTGTGTTGTGATCATGGCTTTGCCTATTGATCCTTGGTGATCCTTCGGGAGCAGAGTCAAGACAGCATTGACATTACAGGTTCGAAGATGCATATCATTGGGGAATCTAGAATGGAGAGGCTCTTGTGACATTAGTTTTATTTAAGTTGTTTTCTAGGAGTAGTGTATATTTTCAGACAATAGTTTAAGTTGGTGTGTTTAATTCTGACATTATCATTTGGTTTCATAAGTTTTAATAAAGTTGATTTTTAATAAGTTTTCCGCTGCAAAATTCTGAGTAAGCCGAAACGTTATCACACGGGCGATAAGCCTGTATATTCTCTAAGGTTTATATAAAGTTATTTTAGAAAAAGAAATTATCGGGGTGTTACAAATGGTATCTGGGAGCTTTAGGTTAGTTTAAGACTTATAGCGCTAACTAACTAGCTTATTAAGTGACTTTAGCTTTTTAAGTTACCTAGCTTATTGGCTATTTGGAGGAAACCTTAGTATTGCTCCTACGTTTTATTTCAGAATTTTTTTTTAGAAACACCGAAATTTTGGAAAAGTTAGAGGTACGAAAATGTTGTTTTCGAAAAAAAAAAATTTGTGAGTTGAATATTTTTCGAAAATTTGAGGAGTTCGGAAAAAAAAAAAAAAAATCGAAAACGTGCTGAGTCCGAAAAAAAAAAAATTTTTTTTTTGAGTGAACATTTTTTTCGAGTGTCTTGGGTCCGAAATATTTTTATTTCGAAAAGTTATTTTAGGCACTTAAGTAATGTTATTTATAAAAAGTGTCTGCATTATTTTTCATGCCTTTAAGGTTTATAGTATGGCATTGTGAGAATGGGTAGTATAAGAAGGGCATATAGGATAAGAATATTATATGCCTGCATTAAAAGGTTAGTTCAGCATCATTATTATTTCTTCCCTGCAAATAAGTGCATTATTATTTTACTTCCCTGCTAATGATGCATGAATGTATTTCTTCCCTGCTAACTGTTTATAATTCTTGCCTGCAAAGTGTATATTTACATGCCTTTGTTTTTGTTTACCCCTATTATTTTGTGGGAATACGTTAGAAAGAGTGCTAAACCATTA
Organism: Beta vulgaris subsp. vulgaris; assembly: GCF_026745355.1. NCBI lineage: Eukaryota > Viridiplantae > Streptophyta > Magnoliopsida > Caryophyllales > Amaranthaceae > Beta > Beta vulgaris. Next base: position 23,417,841 of record NC_079205.1, on the reverse strand, counting down.
TGGTTTATTTGTTGTAGATCCCTAACCATGTCTGCCAGACAAGTTAATAGAATTGTCGGCAAGTTAATAGAGTAGGAAGCTATCATAACCAATTATATTGAGTGATGATGAGAATGTTCGATGTCATGAGCCTCGAAGTTATAGTTACATTAGCCTGGAGATCATTATGCATTATGGGTTAAAAGTAGGTATCCTTGTTAGTGATATATGAAGTAATTCAAGAGTTTGATTGTACTAGAGTGCAAACTTGAAAGGACATCTAGAATGTTATTTGGAGACCTTATTTGAGCGATGTGAATGTTTTAGAGATGGATGGAAATGGACATCAACCCAAAAGGATTTGAAGATCTACTAGATCTAGGAATTCAGATTATTATTGTTAATAATATTATTATAGTGAAGACTATGGAGACTTTAAAGATGAAATGTTTACTCCGTATAAAGGAAACAAGGATGAGAATGATGGTGTAATTCCATAGAGTATTTATTTATGGTTTGAGATTAGTTGTTGGAAAGTAGTCAAGCTATAATGGTTTAAATTTCCTTATTCTGATATTGTTGAGGAATAAGTTGGTTATTTTGGATTGGAAAAAAATATTCTTGTTATCGATTGAGGAATAAAAGCTATTATTTATTTGAGTGAGTGAGAATTTATTCTGGGCACGTGATGGGAATATTTTTTTTATTTTATTATTCTTTTCATCATGTGATTATATTCTTGCTTGCTTGTTTCTACTTGCACGTTGATGTGAATATATTTTACATGAATGATTATGTGATTATTAGAGAACATTTCATGTTGGAACTTAGTAAAATTGTTTGTTGATGCGATCCTTATGGTCAAATCAAATGTTGCCTTCGTAGGAAATGGCAAGTAAGTCTGAATCGAAACCAAAGTAGAGTTATGTTAAGTTTCGGTTGTGAAGTAGAGTGTCAAACAATAATGATGCCTTAATTAGCTTTCGCTATTCGCCTATTGGCAGAGATTTCGACTCGAAAAAAGTTGAGTGTCCCGATTCTGCTGGGACATGTTGGAGAGACTAGCTAAGAATAAACTTTCGTACCTTAAGGGGTAAGCTAACCCTATCCTCTTAGAGAGTCGGATTAGGGCGTTTGAAAAGATTTTGGGGCTGTGAACTGTCCTGAGGGTGTGAAAGTAGGTCAAGTTATATTGTATCTGAAAGATGAGACTGATTATAGTAGAAAGAGAATGAGACTAGACTCGGTATTATGAAAGAGGTTATTTGGGAATCCTTTATTGTTGCCTTAAGAGAAATATTTTTTTTTTACCCTGCTTTTATGAGGAAACTAAAAGCTCAAGAGTTCATCAACCTTAGGATGAGAAGTATGACCATCTCTAAGTATTATAGCAAGTTCATAGCGTTGTCTAGATTTGCATTTTAGGTAATAGCCACTGAGGAGTTAAAGGCTCAATGATTTAAGGGTTTTGGGGTTTTGAGAGAACCATGTGAGGAACAAAATAAGATGAGTGAGTGAAAGAGGGAGGAAATTTCGGGCGGTTTGAGAAAGGGATGCGATTAGCCCAAAAATCGCAGCCCTTCGTTTATATGAAGGACTGCAGTTTTTGGGCTAATCGCAACCCTTCACTTTGAGGGTTGCGGTCAGTACAAAAACTATTGCCCTTGGTATATGAAGGGTTGAAGTTTCTGCACTGACCACATCCCTTCACTATTAAGGGCTGCGTTTTTCAAAAAACGCAGTCCTTGCACCGCAACCCTTGCGTTTTTTTCCACTAGTGTTAGTGTAGAATGCCATAGAATTTTGAACTTGTGAGAGTTTTGGTGCCAAGTTTCGGGACGAAACTTCTTTTATTAGGGGTAGACTGTAATCCCCCATATATTTATGAATTTTATAAATATATTTTAATGTATATTTATATGTATGTTAGTATTAAAAAAGTTTATTTCTTAGTATGTTGACTATTTAAAAGTCAAAAGAATTATTTAATTCTTTAAATAATCAAACTATTATTGATTATTTAAGTAGTTTAAACATCTTTGAATTAGTAAAATGGATTTTAAATTGGATTAGAGGAACCCAACTACACTAAAGAACCCAATCATTAACTATTATTGAAAGCCTAAACATAATTTTCTAAGCTCGCAAGGGATAACAATATAAACCACACAAAATCCAAATTTCCCCACACATTAAACACACGCTATTTTCTCTCTTTTTTCGGCCCCCTCTCTCGATTTCTCTCCTCCTCCTTCGATCTTCTTCGGCCTAGCCACTGGGCAGCCACCATCGCCCGACCACCACCTTCACCAGCAATAGTACCTGCGGCAGCACGCCGCCCTTCCTCCCTTGCCACTGTTTTGCTCCCCTCTCCTCTCTCTTTGCTTTATTTCTTTCTCCTCTATTATATTTAATGTTAAGTTTATTTTTTAAGGATTGATTTTGATGTTTTCATGAGTAAAGTTTATAATTTGATGATTTTAATATAAATTTCAGATTATGTATTTTATATAGTGAAGTAATTAAATTTCATATTTATTTATTATGTTTAAACTAAGATTTTATGTATCAAAGTATGGATTTTTAGGGTTTTATTAGTTGAAAAATTATAGTATTATATTGTAGCTTATGAAATTGAATACTCTTATGATTATGATATGATTATGATTATGATTATGATTATGATTATGATTATGATTATGATTATGATTATGATTATGATTATGATTATGATTATGATTATGATTATGATTATGAATGATTATGATTATGATTATGATTATGATTATGATTATGATTATGATTATGATAGATTTGATATGATTATGATTATGATTATGATATGATTATGATTATGATTATGATTATGATTATGATTATGATTATGATTATGATTATGATTATGATTATGATTATGATGATGATTATGATTATGATGATGATTAAGCATGTTTTGAAGGGTTTCAAACACATTATACGTTTATGAAATTTTTATTAGTATGCTTACGATGAATTTTTAAATGTCAAAGTATGGGTTTTAAAGGAATTTTAATGACTAGTATGGTAGTACTATACTAGGAGGTATTAATAGTTGAAGTTTTAATGAATAAAAAGGTCTTTAAATAGTTTTAAAGAGGATTTTAAATATTTTAAAGTTGCTGGAATTTTAATTAGGCATTGATTTGTGGTTGATTGTACTGATATTTGGTAGGCAGAGAATTCTCTTTATATGACTTCTAAGATTGTTAAAGTGGCCTCGCATTTTATCTAGACAAGGTATGTACATACCTATGTGTTGGTTAGGTTAGTATCATGTACTAATAAGGATGGGATTGATGTAGTATCATGTACAAAAAACTATTTATAGTTCATATATGATATATATTCAAGTGAAATTATATGTTTTATGTCGTTGCGCGAAGCATGCTGAGTATGTTGATTATATTATGTTTGTATGGATGATTGATGCAAGCATATGGGACTGTAACTTTATTTTCTTAATTCACATGAGGGATTAATAATTATGTTGTTATTGGATCATGAATTAGATCATGAATTGGATCATGTTGTTCCCTTTGGATTATATTTTTTACTTTACGAGGACTGAGGGCCTTATTTTGTAAGTTGGTTATTCACCTATGAAAGGTTGGTTGATTGCTGGCTTAAATCAACAAATAAATAATGGTTATATAATTAATATTTGAATTATTCTTGGATGGTTAAGTTGATGATCGCGTTATCTATACCTAAGATAAAAATGGAAGTTTATGTATCATTGATGATTATATTGTTTGTCTTATTTGTGAGTTATAACAAGTGAATAATTTATTAATCACTTAAAGTGGAAAGTGAATATCAATAAGTTTTGGACTTGTGCACGTCTGAAGTTTTGTACCAGTATGCATTGGAGTCATGGTGGTAGCCCATGGCTTTTCTTGAGACCGAATTGATCACCATGTCCTTTTTGATTTAAAAGGTTCCTCGATATCGTAGGTCAGGGGAGTACGGAGTCCCGCCCGTACTTCGTCTTCTAAGTTGAAGGATGGTTTGGTTTTGACAACTTTTTTCATTGCCTATTCCATCTGTTGTAGCCTAAAAATCAAGGGCTATCAAGGTGACACGTGGCCTCATCGTAGCCTTACAGGTGGCAATTGCTTATGTAGGCAAAGTACATGGGTCAACAGATTGCCTGGGCTAAAGTACACTTTTCTGAAGAGAAAGATGTACTAAATCCCCCTTTTTGGCCCAATATTGTACTTAGGCCCAGTAAAAGCAGTTCATATCTCTATGTAAAGGTGAGGTGTTCTAACCAATCAGCATCTGCCACGTGTCATCATATTATTGCTTAGCCAATCAGATGCACTCATTTTAGGGTGACATCAAGGTACATCAGTCATTTCAAACAGTATAAATAGTCCTTGAAATCAGGGGAAAGGTACGTTTTTCAGAGCATAGTATTGTCATTCTGCCATAAATTCTCTCTCTCTCTCTACTTTCTCTCTCCAAAAGTTCCTTCATATCCCTGATATCTGACTTAAGCATCGGAGGGGGAAATACCACCCAAACCTCCAGGGTGGTCCCTTTTTTGCAGGTTGCTAGTCGGAGCTCCAGATTGGGATTCGAGTCCAATCATTGTTGCACAAGTCTCCAAGTTGAGAACCTGTTGTAAGGAGTTATTGTTGTATTAAATTACTAGTTTCATACTACGTAACATTTGGCGCCGTCTGTGGGGAGACGTAACAATGACTGATTGTCACTCATCTAATGTTGCTCGGAACAGAAGCTTTAGAATCCAAGTAGAGGATGCGGTGGATGACGAGAGGCCACCCCGAGGACGAGACAGGCACCATGCTGCCGTTCATCTCGAGGGAGGAAGTAGGACCCCTGTCATCCAGGAGAACCTTGATCGTCCAGTGACAGCTGGTCATCTGGAAACTGTCTTAAATGACTTTGAATGGCTGCTGTCATGGAGGAGCAGATTAAGAACAATATGTTGTTCTTTCAGATTAGCCCTGAGAGAGAGGCCGCTGAGCCGCTCAAAGGAAAGTCTCAAGAAGGTCGTCCGGGAACTAGCCGGCCGCCACGGCCAGAGTTGACCCGGCCACTGTCCAAAGGAAAGCAGCAAGCTGTCAGTGAGCCAAGAAGGAAGATGGACTGGAAGTTGGTAGTCCGTCCAGGAGAAAACATTCCACCCACTGGTTACAAGATTGAGACAGATGCTAGGGAGTACCTGGAGGCCAAGAGGGCTGCTGCTCTTCAGCGTTCAGCCTTAGGCTGTACCCCTTACATGAAGGATCCTTCATTGAGAGTTCCGTCGAAGACAGCAGGAAGAAGTCATAGACGTTCGGCTATTCAGCCAAGGCAAGAAAAAACAGTGATACAACCTGTGGTGTACAGGCGTCAGACCGTCGCCAATACCTCTTCAAACCCCGTCCTTAAGGAATATCGCCGGGATCACATACCCATTGAGGGACATGCCGGGGCACTCCAGATTGATTGGTCGACTCCCTTTTCGGTCAGAATTATGGAGTCCCCCCATTCCCAAAGGTTAAGCTACCGACGATTGAACCTTTTGACAGTACAACAGATCCAGACGATCATTTGTCAGCATACAAACACCAGATGTACGTCGAGGGAGTTGATGACGCTACATGGTGTAAGAACTTTCCAGCCACATTGAAAGGAGTGGCGCATAAGTGGTTTAACAATTTACTCCCTAACTCGGTGAACAATTTCACTGAGCTTAGTATCCTGTTTATCAGCCATTTTGTGACAAATCGTCAAGAACAGAAGACAAGCATGCATTTAGGAAAGGTAGTTCAAAGGCCTAAAGAAGCCCTAAGGAGTTATGTGAAGAGATTCAATTTGGAAGCATTGCAGATCCAGAGTCTGAATGTTGGAGTGGCGTTTGACGCCTTCATCTGAGGTCTGAGACCTGACAGTTTTAAATTTGATTTGGTGAAGAATAAGATAACCACCTTAACAGAGGCTCTTAAAGAGGCCGAAGCTTTCATCTATGCCACGGAAGTTTGTGCAGAAGCAACACAGCCGGAGGCAAAGAAAGTTCAAGAGGCTATTCAGCCAAAAAAGAGTCTCCCCAAGAAAGCTGAAACTTGGGCAATGACTTCAATGACAAACTCGTCGAAGAGGAGCAGAAGATCTGAACCAGCAGCCTCAGTTGAGCCCATAGAGTTCAACAAGGATCAGTATTCCATTCTCATGGAAATCAAGGATCAGCATGAATTGAAGGCACCGACAGAAATGAAGACGCCCTACAGAAACAGGGACAAAAGTAAGTACTGTCATTTCCACAAAGATTGTGGTCATGAAACGAATGAGTGCAAGCATCTAAAGAGAGCACTAGAGGATTTAGCCCGAAAGGGTAAAATGAACTCTTATCTACCTTCGTCAGGAAGAAAATTCCAGAAAAAAGAAAGATGACGAAAGCAGTGATGAAGACGTGGTGATGGTAATTTCTGGGGGATTTGTAGCCGGAGGTCCTACAACTCGCAGCCACAAAAACTATCTGAGGGAACTCAACCAGGTGATGCTCACCAATCAGGCAGAGTCTGATCCTTTCCCTAAAATAGTGGTCAGCAAGCAAGATCGAGGAAAGATAAGAACCCCTCATGACGACCCACTGGTGGTAGAGATGAAGATTGCTAATCTCAAGGTAAGACGGATCCTGATTGATACAGGAAGTTCTACCGATATTATCAGTGCGGATTGTCTATCAAGATTAAAGTTTGATAAAAATGATTTGGTTCCCGTGAATCATCCGATTATTGGTTTCGGCGGAGGAGTTATCCATCCCATGGGGACGGTTACCCTACCCGTCAGGGTTGGAGATAAGGAGGCTGCAAGAACGCATTTCGTGAAATTCCTGGTAGTACGAGATCTGACAGCTTACAATGTCATCCTCCGACGACCTACCTTGAATCACATTAAGCCGTCATTATGACTCACTTGATGCTCATGAAATTTGAGTGTGATGGTGGGAAAATTGGGTCTTTGTATGGAGACCAGCAGGTAGCAAGAGAATGCTATCTTACTACTTTAAGACCATCATCATGGAAGGAGAAATCAGAGCGGCCAAAGGCTATGGAGGATGAGCCGGCCGAGAAGGTGAAACGCCATATGAGTGAGTTGAAGCAGGAGTTAGAAAAAATGCAAATAAAGTCTCTTCCAGAGAGCAAGCCGTTAATGCTCCTGCCGAGTAAGAAAAGGAGATGCTTGGCAATCAAGGAAGAAAAGAATTCGTCTGAAGAAATCATGGCCACTATTAGCTTGGGACTGGAACGTCCAGAGCCAGTAGAGAGCCCAGTGGAGATTTTCCTGAGACCAGAACGTCTAGAAAGGACGCTGAAAATTGGATCTGTCCTAAGTCCTCAGACCAAGGACGCCTTGGTTTCCTTGCTAAAAGAATTTGAAGATTTTTTTGCGTATACGGTGGACGAAATGCCGAGAATTGATCTCGAAGTTGCTGTGCATAAGCTGAACATTGAGCCGGGGTAGAAGCCAGTCCGTCAAAAGAAGAGGCACCTGGGTCCGGCCAGAAACCAAGCAGTTGATCAGGAGGTTCAGAAGCTGCTAAATTCCAAATTCATCCGGGAAACCTACTATCCAGATTGGATCGCCAATGTAGTCATGGTTCCAAAGCCAAATGGTACCTAGAGGATGTGTGTTGACTACACTGATTTGAACAAGGCCTGTCCTAAAGACAGTTTCCCTCTACCTAAGATTGATCGGCTGGTGGACTCCACAACAGGGCATGCACTGCTAGTTTCATGGACGCCTATTCCGGCTTCCATCAAATTCCTATGTGGCCGGATGATCAGGAAAAGACTTCTTTCATTACTGAAAAGGGGCTATATGGCTGGCTTAGGATGCCCTTCGGCCTGAGAAATGCACCAACCACCTTTCAGAAACTTATCAACACTGTCTTTCAGCCACAATTAGGGAAGAATATGGAGGCTTATATTGACGATATGATCGTCAAGAGCCGAAAGGAGATGGATCATTTGGATGACTTAAGAGAAACATTCATGACATTGAGAAAATACAAGTTGAAACTCAATCCGCAAAAATGCGTATTTGGAGTAGTAGCAGGCAAGTTTCTAGTGTTCTTGGTCGATCAGCGAGGAATTGAGGCCAACCCTGACAAGATAAAGGCAATACTAAATATGACTTCTCCGTCCAAGATCAAGGAGGTCCAGTGTTTGACGGGATGTCTGGCCGCTCTTGGAAGATTTTTATCTAAGTCTGGCGACAAGTTCCATCACTTCTTTGCGACCATCAAGAAGAATGCGAAGTTTGAATGGACAGAGGAAGCCGAGAAGGCGCTTTAGCAGGTTAAAGACCACCTCCGGCGATTGCCTAGGCTAATCATCCCGGCCGAAGGAGAAAAGCTGTATGTATACCTGGCCGTGTCCCCATTCGCGGTAAGTGCGGTTCTCTTAGCTGAAAGAGACTCAGTACAAATACCTGTTTACTTCGTTAGCCATGTGCTAAAAGATGCGGAAGGCCGGTATTCATAAATAGAGAAGTTCGGCCTGACGCTGCTGATGGCCAGCCGAAAGTTAAGACCGTATTTCCTTGCTCATAGTATTCTGGTTTATACTGATCAACCATTGAAGCAAGTGTTGCAAAAGATGGATGCATCTGGGCGAATGTTGAAGTGGGCCGTGGAGCTCAATATGTTTGATATATCATTCGAGCCCCGAAAAGCAATTAAGGGGCAAGCTTTGGCAGACTTCATTGTAGAGCTTACTCGGCCTACAGTAGATCCCGTCCAGGATCCAGCAGAAGGGAAACGACATTGGACCCTAATGGTGGACGGATCATCCACTGCTAATGGATGTGGAGCCGGGATCATCTTCCACTCACCAGAAGGAGACAATTTTGAGTATGCAATGAAGTTCCAATTCCAGGCTTCGAACAATGAAGCAGAGTATGAAGCTCTCTTAGCCGGCATCAGAATGTGTAAAGCGGCCGGAGCCCTGGAAATTGAAGCAAAAACCGACTCCCTGCTGGATAATGCAAGAGGATTATGGGTTGAAGAGTTACAGTTGGTTTTGTGGTGAATAAGTACCACGACCAAGAACTCAACTGGAGAAACCCCATTCATGTTAGTCTATGGCTCAGAGGTCGTTCTCCCCATTGATGTTGAGGAACCAACTCTACGAGTCATGATGTACTCAAAGGATGCCAACTGGGCTGCTCTTTGGACGGCCCTGGATCTAGTTCCTGAAGTCAGGGGCAATGCGCTGCTAAGGATGCAACTCTACAAGCTAAGAATGGCTAGAGAATTTAACAAAAGAGTAGCTAGGCGACCACTGAAAAAAGGAGATCTCGTCCTGAGGAAAATGGAAGCAGTAGGCCGAGCCAAGGAGCTGGGCAAGCTCACTCCAAACTGGGAGGTCCCCTACAAAATCGTCGAAAAAGTTCAGAATGGCACCTTTCGTCTGGAAGGCATGGACGGTCGTTCTATTCCTAGGACGTGGAACTCTGATACTTTGAAAAAATACTTTGTTAAGAAATCCTGAGAAAGTGTAATCTTTTCTTAGTACCTCGCAATGAAAAAGTAGAAATGTATACATGTACCTTGGCTCTCCATCAAGCAAAATTCATATAATACTGCTCTCTTTCTCTCCTATGACCGTCTCTCTGTTTGTTTTGTTTGCCTGATTTAGTTAAAAATGCATACTATCGGCCAGACTGACTAATAAAGCAGAACAACAACTAAAATTATCTTCCATTAGGAGATCGGCCAACATGTTACTATCCTATCAAGGATGAAAGCATGATGTCGGCCTAAAGCTTGTTTACTTAAAGAGTTAAACATCTCCTAAAAGAAGTCGGCTGGAATTAGGACGCGCGCCTTAGTAAAGGTATTCTGCTTTTCGTCCAAAAGCCATTCCCAGGAATAACAACCTTAGTAAAGGAACAAGTTATTTCATCATTTAACAAGGACGAGTTACTATAACTTTCATTAAATGTCAAAGTTACTTAACAAATTCTGGTCCTTCTCCTTCTTGAAACAAAGAGGAGTCACTAAGACCTCTTCGTCCAAGAAGGGGGGCATATAGGGACCTAATTGCAATAGATAACCAAGCCCTTGTCCAATGACGAATGATAGCCAAAATTCAGGACGAACAAGTTCTTAACTTACAAGTTTTTACTTACAAGTTTTAACTTAGCTTCTGAAAAATGTGTTAAAGTATTCGGCCAATTAGTGCCATTTGACTGGTTAAATTGTGTTAGGACGAGTTGTTTTAAGACGAGTTGTTTTCATACTTGGCATTTTTGTCCGAACATAATTAGATCAGAAGACAGGCATGAAGTGCATGAAACTACGAAGCTTTGAAGATAGAAAAAGACAACTCTTTTATAGATAAAAGAAGTGATTACAAACTAGTCTAAAAAATACAAAGAGAAAATTAAAGCAAAAAAGTACAAAAAACTACAAGGTACAAGTAGCCTGCGGCTAAGATGGAGAATAGGAGAGTTAGGCTTCTGGAGGAGTGTTGTTCTCTTCGTCCTGAGCTTCGGCTTCTTCGTCTTCCCCTTCATCTTATGAAGACTCCTGGAAGACGGGAGGTTCCTCCCCTTTAATGCCGGCTCTATGGAGACTCTCCTGAAATTCTAGCCGACGAACATATCTCGGGATGTCCTCTTCTTCGGCCAGCATTTCAAAGGCCTTTACTGCCCAGGATTTCGATATATCAATCACTTCGTTCAGAGCCTCCTTGGCCGACTCCACAGTAGCAGTAACCTCCGCTTTCAGAGCGTGGTTCTTACCTCGGAGATAGCAGTTCTCTCTCCTAAGCTCCGCCACGGCCAGCAGGGCCGAGTTTCTCTCATCCTTGAACGAGCGCTCCAGAGCAGTCCTCTCGTCCAGGAGTTCAGTCAGCCGAAGAAGGTAAGTCTTGTTTTGGGACTCCATTTCGGCCGACCGCTTCTCCCATGCTATCTTGGACTGCTGATGCAGTACCTCCTGCTCAGCCATGGAAAATTGACCATGGTTGGCGGTCTCTGTAACGTCCTGGACGAGCTTTTTGTTTTCCTTTCTCAGTAGCCTCGCCCAATCTTCAGTATTGATGCTGCGAGCAAATAGCTAGCAAAATGGTGACGGAAAAGTGTTAAGACGATTACAAAACAAGCAAAAAAAAATATATTAAGTATAAAACACAACCGTCCAAAGAAGAAGAAGGGCATACCTCAGCAACTAGTTGAGACATGTAGCCTACATGCCTTGAGGAAGCCCCCCTCAACCCTTTGATGTAAGGTTCAGGGAAGCACTTGAAAAGCTCCAGCTTGAGCTTCTCGCGATTAGCCGATGTCATCTTCGTAAAAGCAGCTGAAGATTCATCGTCTGGAAGGATGGGAGAGCCGTCAGGAGCCTGCCCTTTTCCTTTATCTGAAAGAGGAGACTCGTCAATATTTCGGACTGGGATAACCACGGCTTGATTGTTGAACGGACTCATCGGACGCCCGCTAACGCGCAATGTTCTAACTATATTTGAGTAATAAGATTCAGTGGAAGATCGGGAGGCCGTCCTATAAGCCTCCGGCATCTGGCCTACCAGTTTGGCGACTGGTCCAGTGTAAGCCGACCCGTCCAAAGCCGTGTCCGGCTAAGCGGGTGACCTGTCCAATTGAGCGACCACTTCTAGCTGCTCGAATTGGTCGATGGGGCCGGTGTAGGTAACCAAAGCCCTCTCCTCGGTAGCCGGAGGATCATTCTCAGCCGGAATGGTAACCTCCACTTTGGGAATCAGTCGGGAGGGCTTCTTCTTTTTTGCAGTGAAGCCTTTGGATTTTTCAAAAGGAGGTGCATCGCTAGTAGCAGCCGACTTCTTCTTTGAAGCCGCTTTCTCCGCCAACGCCTTGGACATTGGGGCATTTTTCTGATAGGAAAATAAAAGAAGTTAAAAAGAGCAGCGGCAAGGAATACTTTGATTCTCTTGGACGAGTCACGCTTAAAAGAGGAAGTCGTCCTCTTGAAGAATTGAGGCGCGTCCAAGAAGGAAGGAGGATCACTCTTAAACAAACCTTGGAGAAAAGAGTAAGGCGTCCAAGGCACCTCTGGACGTTTTGCCTCTTGAAGAAGGAACCCGTCAAAGGATATCCTAGGACGTTCTGCTCCTTGAAGATGGAGCTTGTCCAAAGGCATCTTAGGACGTTCTGCCTCTTGAAGAGGGAACTCGTCCAAAGATATCTTGGGACGTTCGTGTTCCCAAAGAAGGAAACCGTCCAATTATAAAAAAAAAAGAAGAAGAGAAGAATAGGTTTATACCAGTGTGTCTGTTCTCTTTTCAGCACCAGTCTTGCTGAACTCTCTCCAGAGAGAATCGGTGAATTTGGCCGAACTAATATCTCCTGTCCAAGATTTTTTGAGTTTTTCCTTGGCCGAGTCTACATAAGAAGATAAAGCACGGTTAAACAATAAACATTGGACAAGAAGATTTACTTGGGAAAAATACGGATTATACCTCTATCCTCGGCCCGTCGCAAGCCGGCAGCGGCCAGGAAGTTATCGCAATAAAACATTTCTTTAAATGAGATCCAGTTGGACGGTCCCTTAAAAGATGTGTCATTAATAGAGTACTCCGATATTCTGAAGTACTCCATCATCTCTTCAGCAGATGTGCTCTCCAATTCCAAGTAGGACGCCACTCATCCAGTTTTAGTAGTCGATCGGCTGAAATAGCGACGCCGCCTAGCAACGGCTTCATTTGGTGCCTGGACGAACAGGGATTCAGCCTTCCAGGAGTGTATCTTTGACGTTTTGTCCCATGACGTCAGGAAGCCTGACGGTTGCACACACTGAACCAGGCTCCGTCCACTGTGCGAGGAACCTTAGCCACATAATGGATTTGGGAAAAGGCGGCCAGCGAAGGATCCACCCCTTTTAGCTCACAGACGGCCAAGAAAGTGAGGATGTTCTGCCAAGAGTTTGGGGCAAGCTGGTTGTGGCCTATGTTGTAGTAATGGAGAAGCCGGCTAATAAAAGGATGCAAAGGAAAGCGCAGGCCGGCATCTAAAGCCAGCCGATAAACAGCGAAATGGCCTGGAGGGGCACTAAGTATAGTGTCCTCTCGGCCAGGGAGGACGAAACGATAGCCCGGCATAGGTATGGCAGCCGAGAAATGTTTGAGGTCAGAGCCTACTCGTCCTAGCCAAATATTGTCGGCCAGGATGAATCTAGGAGAGAGGTCCTAGTCGGCGCTTAATCTCAGAGGAAGTAGTGGACGGCTCCTCTGAGCCACTAGCTGGACTGGAGGAGGTTTCCACCTCGCTAACCTCATCAGTGGCCGCCTCTTATCTGGACAGACTGGGGTATGGAGACCCCCTGGCAACATTCTCTTCCTGGACGCTTCCAGGGGAAGGGTGCTGAATCTCTGGACGGTCGCTCTGGACTTCGCGTTCCCCGTCAGCGGGAATTCGTCCAGTAGATGCCTCCATTTCTAAGCTGGAGGCCGGAAGGTTAACCCCTCATCTGATGCGAGCTGTTTGCTTGACGCGCGCTAGATTACCCTGCACAGGTAAAGACTGGGTCGTCTGACTTTGTCGTCCATGACTAAAGTAAAAGAATGCATGTCCGGCCGAGATAGGTCCAACTCTAGAATGTGCCGAGGAAGACAAGCCCTCTTTTCTAGTCAGTACCAACCCTTGAGCGACCGGGATTATTCGATGAAGAGGACGCATTCATTTTCTTAAAAAATGCGGGAAAATACAAGGAAAGTGAATAAAGTAATACCTGTAGAAAATGCTCGGACGAATGTCAAGGACGAGCTGGATGAAACTTCGGATGAATTGAAGAGCACTTAGCAGGAGCGTGGACGGGAGAAATTTCTCTCTCTAAAAAGCTCAGTAAAAATCGCAGAGTCTCTCTCTCTAGAAAATTTCGCAAGGACGTTAAAATGATTTCAGAAACGACAAAGAGGCATATTTATAGAGGGGTGAAAATGACCCCCTCATTCGGTAAAAATAATTGTTGCCTTCGAGGGTTGACCTGTTGAGACCGGCAAAATGGCGCCTCCTTTTTGAAAAGGAGAAGGGCAGTTCCAGGTCGGTTAAAAGAGGAAACCAACCGTCTTGGCGCCTAAATGGTAACTTCCTCTTTTAAGGGGCAAATGTTGTAGCCTAAAAATCAAGGGCTACCAAGGTGACAGGTGGCCTCATCCTAGCCTTACAGGTGGCAATTGCTTATATAGGCAAAGTACATGGGTCAGCAGATTGCCTGGGTTAAAGTACACTTTTCTGAAGAGAAAGATGTACTAAATCCCCCTTTTTGGCCCAATATTGTACTTAAGCCTAGTAAAAGCAGTTCATATCTCTATGTAGAGGTGAGGTGTACTAACCAATCAGCATCTGCCACGTGTCATCATATTATTGCTTAGCCAATCAGATGCACTCATTTTAGGGTGACATCAAGGTACATCAGTCATTTCAAACAGTATAAATAGTCCTGGAAATCAGGGAAAAGGTACGTTTTTCAGAGCATAGTACTGTTATTCTGCCATAAATTCTCTCTCTCTCTACTTTCTCTCTCTAAAAGTTCCTTCATATCCCTGATATCTGACTTAAGCATCGGAGGGGGAAATACCACCCAAACCTCCAGGGTGGTCCCTTTTTTGCAGGTTGCTAGTCGGAGCTCCAGATCGGACTTCGAGTCCAATCATTGTTGCCCAAGTCTCCAAGTTGAGAACCCGTTGTTGTATTAAATTACTAGTTTCATACTACGTAACACCATCTAAATTCGAATGAACTTAACTTTCGGAGTCAAGTTTAGTAATCATGTTATGATAGTATTATTTATCTTTGCCTTAATGTTTATTAGTATCATGCTAGGTTTTACATTTATTTACTATGTAGTACTCAGCTTTGTTGATTACGTGCTTTTATGTGTATGTTGATCATTGTTATGCCTTATTAATCCTGTAATGACCCATTTGGTGAGCAGTCTCTCCAGATCAATATTGCATCATCCATTTCAGGTTTGAAGATGATGCATTATGGATTCGGAATTTCGTGGAGAGCTTGTGTTCATTTTATTATTATTATAGTTGACTTTTAATTTATAGTTTGAGTTTGACTTTATTAGGTTGGTGGTGACTTTGGTTTGAATTTTGGAGTTGACTAAGTTATTGTTTTCAAACTTATTTACTATTTTCCGGTGCAAAATTCTGAATAACCCGATTTGTTATCACACATGCGATAAATCTTAAATAATTCTCTAAGTTTTATATTGAAAAGGTATTTTTGGAAAATAGGTGAATTGTCGGGTTGTTACAAGCCCAAGATGACATGTGAATGAGAAGCCAAAGCTAGTTAGGCTTTCCTTTTAAATATGAACAAAAAAACTTTATAAAAATTCAAGCAATTCCAAATATCAAACTGTAACACCCCCAAAATCCATACACGTCTACGACTACGTCGCATCGACTTTGGGAGTGTTACCGCCGCGTTGAAACGCACGGCTTATTGAAAAGAAATGTTAACTCAAATCATTGTCACGAAAACTAAAATGCAACGGAAATAAAGATGTAACTACAACTCGGGAATCATCAACGACCCCTTTTATTCAAACCACAAACTAATTAGGTAAATCATAATAGTCTTATAACATCATTGTTACACAATAGATCAAAGAATACAAATCTAATAATCATGCTTATGATATGATAGAATTACGCATTACAATGCTACATATCGATTTCCAATCACAATCATGTTACCAAACAATCTTAGCAATCACAATCGTTCCCTATCATGATTCTAGGTTCCGGTAGAATAAATCACAACCTAACATGATAATAGTACTTGCAACTGAACTGGTACGCATACGTACCTTGTAACGAAGAATTTTCGCTGCCTAATCAAACGTTCCACTTATGAAATTGGGACCTAAACGAGTAACCAAGTACTTCAGTGCTATGTCCTTGATATTATTATCAAATAACACGTGACTAACTATATCAACTTAGTATGTCGAAGTATAAACAATAACTAATCTCGTTGTTTATTAACTTTCCTTTCTTTCGTAACTATATTGAACTTAGCGTCTTTTAAGAGCCCATAACAGTGAGCAAAACTCCATTTAAATCCTTACGTCGAATACTACTAAAATCAGATTTCAATAAAAAAGGCCATTATAATATTCTAACTATAATCAATACTCTGATTTCTTAACTTTACACCTTACTTACTTACAAAACCTTAAATCAGCTGAAAAATCTAAATCAATTTTACATACTTAATCAATTAATCATTTACTCTAATTACAATTTAATTATCTTACAACTTAATATAATAGAAAATAGATTATACAAATATTAAAACTAACATAATATCATATTATACATATTATTGTTTTCATACCACTGCCCTCGTCGGATTGCCTCGAACACCCACGCACATGCAAACTCCAGTACTCACCACTTCTGGCACAACCAACTTCGTCGAAGGCGATGAAGTTCAGAGGAGGCGGCGAGGGAGAGGGAGAGAGAGGAGAGAGAATTTGAGGGAGAGAGAGAAAAACGGCTGAGAAGGAGAGAAATTGAGAGGGACGACTGAGAGCGAGAGAGAGAGGGATTAGGGTTTTTCTGATTTTTTTATTCTTTCTGTTTCTCTCCTTTCTTATTTATAGTGTGGCCATCCTAAGTCTAGTAGGACTTGGTTAATTTATTTATTCCGAAATTAAAATAAACCGAACTATAATATGCTTACGTTATAGTTGTAAGCATACTCAAACTGTATTATTATTATATTTTTATTTTTTTGTACATAATACTAAAATACTTTTCGATTCTATTCTTTATATTTTCTTATTTATAAAGAATAACTCCCAAAATACGAAGTATTACACAAACAAATAAAGAACATTACAAACATAAGCATAAGCAAGGACATCAGCATATCATAGCTGATAGTGACCCCAAGTTCTATAGCAAATAAGAAGCATCAAGATTAAGGATAATTGTACAATAAAACATCAAAAAGATAACTAAAAAGAAAAAAAATACGGGCTTTTATACTCTCAAGCAACATCAGCACAATGCAATAACAATTTACCAATGGCAAAATATAGTAGACATACCTTGTGACACAGTCGGAAAATATGGAGAATATCAAGCACTAATCTCGATCAAGAACAAACAGGTTTACAAGCGATAAATCTATAAAACTCCGGAATCCACCAGAAAAGAGTAGGAACTCTGTGATATCATTAAATGTCAAAAACTGCCTCCCAACAATGACCTAATAATGTTTAAATACTTAACACAAAACCCTAATACGAAATTAAGGAAATAATAAAATCCGGAAATAATTAAAATGCTGATTTCGGGCGTTAAACGAGCTCGGATGGCTTAAAAAGCCTATCGGTCACAGCATAGCGGTGTGTTTGACTCGTTGGCCCGTTTCGCTTCCAAAAAGGTATCATAATAAGCAATCGGACTCCGTCGGCCCGATTAGTAGAAATCATTTCAAGCTCTTTTGTCGAACTTCATGGTCGAACTTATCCGCTAACCTTCCTACGTCACCTTGTAAAGTGATGCTGTAGACTCGAATTCCACGGCTTGTACTGGAATATGCCCATGGGACTGAAAATTGCCCAGAGCATCAAGGGTAAGCTGCCAGCCACACAGGGCGATATCGCCAACTGAGGAGCTGACACCAGTGCTGCAACATTGCCGTTCACCCAAGGACAAAACTATTATGATGTTTAATTATATCAAATTCAACACAACCAAAGTTAGTATCCGCAATTGGAAGCCATGCATGCATCGACCAGATATGAAGCGCAATGTCAGTTGAAGGCCTGCATGGAATTAGGGAAATACATTAAAAAGAGAGCTACAGTAAGCCTGCTAGTGAGACCAACACCAACCTGAATAACGCTCTGAGTAAACTGTTCATGATGAGTCGCAATAAAGCTGAATAATTTGTCGACATAGTTTCTGGTACTTTTTCTATTAACTTCGTTCTCGTTAAAGCATATTTGATTTTGTACGACTTATTCGTTTAATTTCTTCGTCCTTAATTAAAAGTCTGGGGTTGGTAGATTTTGAAGTAATTGACTTGCCTATTAGTATATACCTACTAAAGATAGAGGACTATATATTTCCTTCTACTTTGATAGCGTTCAATCTGGGAGACCTAGATGTTATTCTTGGCATGATTTGGTTAGGTTTTTATACGGCCAAAATTGATTGTGAAGCTCAGAAAGTAGTGTTGAGAAGCCCTTATGGGAAGTTGACCTCGTATCGACGTTTTGATAAGCCTAAGAACTTTAGGATTATTTCTGCAATGCAAGTAGTGAAGAAGTTTATGAAGAAGGTATGTGAGTTATTTTTCTGTAGTTTGCAAGATATAAGTAAAGAGGTTATATTGACGATTGAGGATGTACCAATTATGAATGAGTTTATGAATGTATTTCCAAGCGAGATTTCAGGTATGCCACCTGCAAGAGCTGTTGAGATCACCATAGACTTAGTTCCTGGAACTGCATTTATTTCTAAGGCACCATATAGAATGGCACATCCTAAGATGAGTGAGTTGAAGACGCATTGGTAAGAGCTGTTGGATAAGGGTTATATTAGGCCTAGTGCGTCAACTTGGGGAGCTCATGTGTTTTTTGTGAAGAAGAAAGATGGAAGTATGAGGTTGTGCATTGACTATAGGGAGACCTGAAGATGTACCTATAGTCCAAGAGTTCCAGGATGTTTTTCCTGAAGAAATGCCTGGTATGCCTCCAAGGAGGGATGTAGAGTTCACTGTCGACCTAGTACATGGTACTGGACCAATATCGAAAGCCCCATACCGAATGGCTCCAGCAGAAATGAACGAGTTGAAAAACCAGTTGGAAGAACTAGTCGAAAAGGGGTATATTAGACCTAGTATGTCACCATGGGGAGCACCCGTCTTGTTTGTGAAGAAGAAGGATAGTAGTTTGAGATTATGTATAGACTATCGTGAGTTGAACAATGTCACTTTAAAAACAAATACCAATTACCTAGGATTAATGACTTGTTTTACCAATTTCAGGGTGCAGGAATATTCTGCAAAATAGACTTAAGGTCAGGTTACCATCAATTGAGGATTGCTGATCACGATATATCTAAGACTGCCTTCAGGATTAGCTATGGTCACTATGAGTTTACAGTCATGCCTTTTGTGTTAACTAATGCACCTGCTGTTTTCATGGACCTCATGAATAGGATTTTTCGACCCTACCTCGATAAATTTGTCGTTGTGTTCATAGACGATATACTGATATATTCTAGGAGCAAGGAGGAACATGAGGGTCATTTGAGGGTTATTTTATAGGCACTATAGGGACAACTAACTGTATGCAAAGTTTTCGAAGTGTGAATAATTTTGGTTGGAAAGAGTGTCATTTTTGGGTCCTTTCGTCTCCAAGGAGGGTGTGTCAGTAGATCCTACAAAGAGGAAAGCCGTGAGTGAATGGCCTACCCCAAAGAGTGTCACAGACATAAGGAGTTTCTTGGGTTTAGCCAGTTACTATAGGAGGTTTGTGAAAGACTTTTCCAAAATAGCAAAGCCCATGAGCAACTTAATGAAGAAGAATTGTAGGTTTAACTGGAATGAGGACATTGAGAAAGCCTTTCAAACACTCAAGGATAGGTTAACCTCAGCACCTGTCCTAACCTTGCCTAACGGGAATGAAGGATACGATGTGTATAGTGATGCGTCAAAGAATGGGTTGGGTTGTGTTCTTATGCAAAATGGGAAGGTCATAGCTTATGCATCCCGTCACTTGAAGTCATATGAAGTTAATTACCCGACACACGACCTTGAATTGGCCGCAATAGTATTTGCCTTGAAAATTTGGAGACATTACCTTTACGGGGTAAACCGTCGAATCTTCACTGATCACAAAATCCTTAAATACATCTTCACCTAGAAAGACCTTAATATGAGGCAGCGCAGATGGTTAGAGCTTATTAAGGACTATGATTTAGACATCCAGTACCATGAGGGTAAACCTAACGTTGTTGTTGATGCGTTAAGTCGCAAGTCTATCCATATCCTGAATACCTTAGTAGTTGCCGACAAACTTTGTGAGGAATTTTCTAGACTCTAAATAGTGCTGGTTCATGAAGGGGAAGTAGAAAAGTTGTTGAGTGCCCTAACCATCCATCCCAACTTTCTAGACGAAATAAGAGAGTGTCAATCTAGGGATGAAAAACTTGAGCGAATCAAGGCAAAGCTTAAAGAGGGCAAAACAAAAGGGTTTGAAATCCATGAAGATGGAAGTATACGATATAAGGGTAGGTGGTGTGTACCACAAAAGTGTGAGGGGTTGAAACAGAAGATAATGAGTGAGGGTCATAACACGAATTATTCTGTCCACCCGGGGGGGGGGGGATAACTTGTATAAGGACCTCAAGAAAATGTTTTGGTGGCCCGGGATGAAGAGGGCAGTAGCTGAGTTTGTTTCCAAATGTCTAATGTGTCAAAAAGTTAAACGTAAACATAAGAGACCTCAAGGAAAGATTCAACCTTTAGATATTCTAACATGGAAGTGGGATTCGATCTCCATGGCCTTTATTGTAGCCTTACCTAGGAGTTAGGGAGGCAATAATACCATATGTGTAATAATGGACAGACTAACCAAGATCGTGAATCGTGATTTCTATGAAAGACACGTGAGTATGGAAGCCATAGCCAAAGCTTATGTTAAAAATGTCATTCGATTGCATGGAGTACCAACTAGTATATTATCACATAGAGATTCGTGATTCCTTTCGAATTTCTAGAAAAAGGTCCAAGAAGCATTTGGTAGGGAGCTATTAATGACTACAGCCTTTCACCCAGCTACAGATGGTCAAACAAAAAGAACTATTCAGACCTTGGAAGACATGTTGCGAGTTGTGCCTTAGAATACCAGGGATCATGGGAAGACCATTCGAACCTCATAGAATTCTCATACAAGAACAGTTATCATGCTAGTGTTAAAATGGCCCCATTCGAAGCACTGTATGGGAGAAAGTGTCGTAGCCCCTTGCATTGGAACAACATTAGTGAGACTGTGGTTCTAGATCCTAAGATGATTCAGGAGACAGTGAATCAGGTGTGAGTCATTCAAGAAAGGATTAAGGCTCCACAGGACAGGCAAAAATCCTATGTGGAATAGAAGCGAAGGGAAGAGAATTACGAAGTTGGGGAAAAAGTATTGCTTAAGGTGTCTCCAATGAAAGGAGTGATGCGATTTAGGATAAAGGAAGCTAACCCCTAAGTTCATAGGACCATATGAGATTTTGGCAAGAGTAGGCAAAGTCGCTTATCGCCTGGAATTGCCCAACGAGTTAGAAACGGTTCATAACGTGTTTCACGTATCCCAACTCCAAAGATACGTACCTGATGCGTCACATGTCCTAGAACCTAAAAACGTCGAGTTAGATGAAACCTTGTCCTATGAGGAGAAACCTATCAAGATCCTACACCGCAAGGTGCATAGTACGAGGAATAAGGACGTCAGAATTGTCAAGGTGTTGTGGAGAAATCAAAATACTGAGGAAGCCACTCGGGAAGCCAAAGATGCGATGCGTCTGAAGTACCCTGAGCTTTTTCAAGAGGTAGGTGAGTTACGGGGACGTAACTTTTCTTTTAAGGGGTGGGGGAATGCGATAGAATTTCGCACTTCCACCCTAAAGTATGTTAATTATGTTAGTTATGTGTATTTATTGCTTATATGACGTGCAAAAGTTAGAAAACTCTTGTGAAATATTAGGACTTAGAAGTACAAAAGATCGTCGTTAAGACTGGCTACCTCAAAGTTTCGGGACGAAACTTCCTTTAAGGGGGGAAGCCTGTAATACTCCATATTTTTGGAGTTATTCTTTATAAATAAGAAAATTTAAAGATTAGAAGCGAAGAGTATTTTAGTATTATATACAAAAAAATAATAATAATACAGTTTGAGCACGCTTACAACTATAATGTAATTCTATCATCGTTCAGTTTATTTTAATTTCGGAATAAATAAAATAAACGAAGACCTATTAGACTTAGGATGGCCACACTATAAATAGGAGAGAATAAAAAGAAATTTTTTTTGTTAGAAAACCCTATATCTCTCATTATCTCTTCCTTAGCCGTTTTTTCTCTCTCAAATTCTCTCTCCTCTCTCTCTCCTTTTCTCTCGTCGCCTCCTCTGAACTTTTTCGCCTTCGACGAAGCTGGTGTGTGAGAAGTGGAGTGCTCGAGTGTGTGTGTGTGTGTACGTGGTCGTTCGAAGCGGACTGACGGAGGTGGTGCGAGCGAGGGTGTGAAGGTGAGCGTCGTGTGCGGGTGTGTGTGACGCGTGTGGGTGTGTGCGACGCTATGTGGGCGAGCGAGCGAGCGAACTGTGCGACGAGTGGGTTCGAGTTTGAGTGTGGTTGAGTCGTGCGAAGTCGTGCTGTGCGACGAGGGGGTGCGACTGTTCGAGGTTTGTGCGAACACTGCGTGGTATGACGAGCGACAAACCATCACTGCTGTGGTGCAAGTCGTCGACGGGTCGAGGCGAGCAAGGAGTGTGGTGTGCGAGTCGCGCGAGGGCCGAGACTCATGGTGTCTCATGCCTACGGTGCGCGAGTGCGGTGCGTAGCTAGTCGTCGCCGGAGCTCGGTTGCCGGTGTTTAAAGCTGACGAAATTAAGTGGTCCCAATTTCATAAGCGGAATGTTTGATTAGGCAACGAAAATTCTTCGTTACAAGGTATTGCAAGCATACCACTTCAGTTGCAATAATTTGTATCAGGTTAGGTTGTGAATTATTCTATCGGAACATAGAATCATGATAGGGAACAATTGTGATTACTGAGATTGTTTTGCAACATGATTATGATTGGAAATCGATATGTGGCATTGTAATGCGTAATTCTATCGTATCATAAGCATGATTATTGGATTTGTATTCTTTGATCCATGGTGTAACAAGAATGTTACAAGAAGTAATGATTTGAGTATTGTATCTAAGAAAGAATGTTAAATAGTTCTATGTTTGTTGTGGTATGAATGGACAATACTAAGAATAGACTTTGGCAATAAACTTGTAGTCGGACTCCCTACAAGTGATGAACAATGGGGGGAGTGTGGGACTTGTTCTGCACTCCTACGCAGGACTACTGTGACGACGGTAGTGTCCTTATAAATTTTGATAACTCAAGTAGGCGGAAGGTTCCGTACTGTTGAACCCTAGTTTTGATGATGACAAAGAAACAAAGATGCAAACTAAGTAGTGAACTAATGAGTTTCTATGAGTGTATGATGCTTAAGGTATTAATGAAAGGAACTGGGAGAATACGAAGTCCAGGAAGAAATCAAGAGATGATTTCGAAGGCTAAGTAAAGAAGTTTCTATAAGTTGATACTGGAGCAAGCATTGGATCAAGAAGAATAAAAGCTAGGCGTTTTATTTTCTAGTTCCAGTGTAAAGGAACAAAGTAAGGATGTAAGTATGAAATCTCTTAAGGAAAGGCACTGACACTTTAGATAACTTAAGACAAATTAACTAAGTCAGACACAATTTTTCTCAAGTGAATTAGGCGTCTATTTTAGACTTTAAGACAAGACATGATTTCCACTAACTTAGACCATTATCACATGTTCTCCATGATTTCTAATTAATTAATTAAATTAAATTATTTATTCTAAGTCATGTACATCATCCACTAACCCATTACTTCACTTCATAGAAGCAGTAACAAATAACGTGGTTTTGCAAACTTGGAGAATAATTAATCTTATTTAATTTAATTAAATACTTGGAGGATAATTAACTTAGCCACTAAATCCACTAACTCCATAAACTTGAAGCAGTAAATCTTTAGGCGTGTAAGCTATAATTTAGGAAATAAATAAATAAAATCCTTTAGCTAGTTTTTAGGAAAAAATCTTTTTCAAATATTTTTACAAAAACCGGAAAACAGATTTTTTATTTCGAAAAATCCGAAACATTTAAAAACCGGAAATAATATTTTTTCGAAAGTTAAATCTTTTAAATAAAATGTAAAAGATAAAATATACATTTTAAAAAGATAAGATTTGAAAATCAGAATTTTAAAATCAGAAAATCTATTTAAAATCTTTTCCTAACAAACTTAAACTAACTTCCTAAAATTATGGATCTTAGTCAAATTATCCCTAAAAACTCTAACAACTATATTGGGCACACAATACCTTAGGCGCACAATATTAGTCACTTAGAGTTCCTAAATTAGTTTTAAAGTCTTGTTCCCTAATTATTAAGTCTTGTTCCTAAGCCTTGTTCCTATAGTGCCAGGTCTGTTCCTTTCATGGGAACAGAACCAAGTTCCTTTGAGAATTCACCACGAACTTAATAAAGCTATTACTCAACCTTAACAAGAAGATTAATAAATACCCTAATGTATTCTAATCTTCATTCCATGCTTGATTCTTCATTTCTCGAACATCTTTACTTCGATCTTGATTAATTCTCCGCTTTAATCTTCAATCAAGTATTCTCTTAGCTCGAGCATGAATTACCTTGCAACAACATAAATAAAATATACTATGTCTTTTGTGGTTAGGTCATCTTCAAAACTCAAGGGTCAACAATTTCCCCCTTTTTGAAGATGGCAACAAAAGGCATATACTAAAAATAATATATATAAGTCATATAAAAATAATTTTAACAAAGTATGTAACCAAGTTAAATTAATTATTATAGACTTGTTATTTTATTTTGTAAAGTCGAAATAGAGAACATAATTCATGACAAAAAAAATTTACTCTGATTTGCCTTATCTTTCCCCCTTTGGCATCTTCAAAAACATAGTCCACGATTTCAAAAAGATGAAATTATATTCACTAAACACATCACACCACCAAACTTGTAAGAAATAAGTTGGTTAGTATAAGCAAATAAAGCATTCAACTCTCAAAAACCGCAATCCAAGAATATTAGCCATTCATTTAGACGCACACATGCAAAAAGATCAAACTTAGAATTAAGCAAACCAAGAAGTTCCATTGTAGCATGATTAAAGGAGAAGGATAGAAAAGACAAATATTAAACAAAGTTCATGTTCCCACACAAAATAAAACAAGCTAAATGAGAAAAGTTTATGTTTAGGAGAGGGAGGTTGTTCTACTTCTTCCACCACATCATGAAGCTTTGCCATCACTTCTTGATGATTTTCGGCCATTTATCATTTCCCTTGAGCACAATTTCTTCCAACTTCAACAATCTTGAGTTCATAGCATGAATCGAGGAAGAAAGTTCACCAAGCCGAGCCATTATCTCTTGTTGTCCATCCAAGGCTTTGTCAACTTTGCTCATAACCCCTTTTACCAACCCATTTAAATCCTTAGCTTCCGTAGCAAACTCCATCATTGCTTCCGAATGACCCATAACCAAGGAAAACAAAGAATCCAACCTTCTAGCATGAGCTAGAGTATATGTAGAACCAATGGTAGGATTTTGAGAAGCGAGGGAGCTTGAGAAGGCTTGGGGTTTGCGGTTTGTTCCTTAGGTTTGGGAACAGCAGGTTGTTCCTCTAGAATGGGAACACCAACTGTTTCCTTAGCTTTAGGAACAGAACAGGAGGGTTTTGAGGTAGAGGGAGGGATAGAATCATCTTGTGGTGCTAGGGTAGAGGGTGAGGCAGATTTTTGTGGAGATGGAGGAAAAGGAGGATTGGTTTCCATGGGAACAGGAGTCGGTTCCCTAGAAGGAGGTAGGTTAGATTCATAATCTTCCCTATCAATCACCTTTACTTCATCTTCCTCACAACTTTCTTCGCCATCAAGAATAGGAAAATTAAGCACTTTCATATTTTGAACCCTTTGACTAGCTCTAGTGCTCTTCATAACCGGTTTCACCACCTCATCAACCACCTTCTTCCCTTTCCTTTTAGTTTCTTCTTTTTCTTTTTCAATTTTCTTTTCTTTTTGATTTTTTCTTTTCTTTTTCTTTTCGATTTTCTTCTCTTCAACTTCTTTTTCTTCTTCTTCTTCTTCCACTTCATCATCCACATCATCATCATCCTCATCATCATCAAGATTAGCACGGTCCTTAATAACTTCTCCATTCACAACACAAACATTTAAGTTATTCAAGGCACGCACATTCAACATATTTCCCGTGGACACATTTAGACTGAGTTCCCGAAATTTTCACTTTAAACTTAAGTAGAATTTCGGTTACTAAGGCTCCATAGCCAACAACAAATCCATTTTCAATGCAATGACTCAAATGTTGAATCATTAAGAAGGAAAGTTTATGTGTTTGTGAGAAGCTAAGACAATGAATGTAAATTAAATCCAACATGCTAACTTGAGCACGTTTGGAAAGCGAGGCAATAAAGCTTTCTTGAGGATGTGAAACAAAATTTTGTGATAAGGGGAAAGAAGATTATGTCAAGAAATGTTTTTCCTTTTGACCTCCATACTTAACAATCAATTGATCAAAGGAAATGTCCGAAAATGGATAGGAACCACGTTGTTTCTTGAAATAACATCTGTTCCTCTCACGGGAACACCAAGCAGTTTACCCAAATTTTAGCATTAAAATCAATTTGAGTTCCTTTCACCAAGGTGGAACAATTTCCTTCTTCATCCATGGAAAAGTTTTCACAAAATTCGTCCATCAATTTAGGAATCAAACTATTTCCATAACATTTCACAAAAAGATTTTCCCAACCTTGAAACTTAATCATATTAAGTAATTGACGAAAGTTTACTCTTTTCACCAAGAAACATCAATAAAAAGTCCATGCACATACCTAGTTGCCGTGGAATTTTTTCGAACAACCGAGTTGTTCCTCTCTCGGGAACATCTGATTCCCCCTCACTAGTTGCATGAGCTTCTTCAACCTCCATTTCAACCGATTCTTCTTGTTTCTTCCTTTTCCTTAGAATTCTTGATGAAGAATTGGGAGAAATATCCATGGGTGTTGGTGATTCAATTTTAGAGGATGAAGGAGAGGGTTTTTCGGCTTTGTGGGAGGAGAGAGAGTGATGAGTGTTTTTGGTAGTCATTTTTGTGGAGTAATTTTCGGTTTTATGAGAAGGAAGGAAAAAAATTTGTTTTGTTTAAGGAAAGAATAACATAAAACCGTGTATTTACACTGTTTTAAGAAAAAAATCTAAAAAAAATATCTTCAACTAACTTGAGAGATATAAGGAAAAATCAGATTTTTTAGGAAATAAAATCTGAACAAAATATTTTTGGTTTTTCGAATTTTGAAAAAAAATAACTCTAATACGCTGGGAATTGGGAACAGCGTTTGGGAACAGTGAATGGGAACAATGAAATTTTGCTACTTTGGAACTCCATTAATTCTTTTAATCCTTTGTTATCACTTAAGGCATAGAATTGTCCTATGAACAATAAGGGGAATATTATTGGACATTGGTGAGCAGTTTTCAGACATTTTTACTTATACATATGAAATAATCATATAAGAATTGTGATGTATTTAAGCAAATAAAAACATCAAAAATGCACATCAAGACATAATGCCAAAGAATTAACACAAAGGGGAATAATGTAGCAATCATTTCAATTTATTAAGCCAAGTTCGAGTCTCAATTTCTCAAACCTATCTCTATTTAAGGGTTTTGTCAAGATATCTGCAATTTGACGTTCAGTCTCACAGAATTCCATTTTAATAAGACCCTTTTCAAATTATCTTTCAGAAAGTGATGCCTAATATGGATGTGTTTGACTCTTGAATGTGTACGGGATCTTTAGAAATACTAATAGCACTAGTATTATCACAATAGATGGGAACACATTCAAAGTAGATTCCATAGTCACGTAGTTGTTGTTTTATCCATAGCATTTGGGAACAACATGCTGCTGCTGCAACATATTCAGCCTCTGCTGTAGATAAAGCAACTGTGTTTTGCTTCTTGGTGCTCCAAGAAACTAAACTATGACTAAGGAACTGAACCATACCTGATGTACTCTTTCTATTGACCAGATCTCCTGCATAGTCAGCATCCGCAAATCCTTTCAATTCAAAGGTATCACTCCTCGAATAGAATAGGCTTAAATCATCTGTTCCCTTGAGGTATCTTAGGATTCTCTTCACAGCTGTGAGATGAGATTCCTTTGGATTGGCTTGAAACCTTGCACATAATCCTACACTGAAAGCAATATCAGGACGACTTGCAGTTAGATATAGTAATGAGCCAATCATACCTCGATATTTGGTTTGATCCACACTTTTCCTATAGAATCTTCATCCAATCTGGTTGAGATTCCCATAGGTGTATGATTAACTTTGGATGCTTCCAAACCATACTTTTTCAATAGTTCCTTTATGTACTTTTGTTGATGGATGTAGATTCCTTCTTCTGTTTGCTTGATTTGCAACCCCAAGAAGAAGTTGAGCTCACCCATCATACTCATTTCAAATTCTTTACTCATGAGATTAGCAAAGTCCTTGCACAAAGATTCATTAGTAGCACCAAATATAATATCATCAACATATATTTGAACAACTAATAAATGTTTTCCTTTTGATTTTAAAAACAAGGTTCGATCCAATTTTCCTCTTTTAAACTCATTTTCAAGAAGGAACTTAGAAAGTCTTTCATACCATGCTCTTGGAGCTTGCTTTAACCCATAAAGAGCTTTGTCAAGCTTAAAGACATGATTAGGAAATTCTTTATTTTCAAAACCTGGAGGTTGTTCTACAAATACCTCCTCATTAAGATAACCATTTAGAAAAGCACATTTTACATCCATTTGATACAATTTGAAACCCATGAAGGCAGCAAAAGCTATGAAGATTCTAATTGCTTCCAATCTTGCAACTGGAGCAAAAGTTTCTTCATAATCAATGCCTTCCTGTTGATTGTATCCTTTCACAACTAACCTGGCCTTGTTTCTTATGATAGTTCCGAACTCATCTAATTTGTTTCGAAACACCCACTTTAAACCAATAACCTTGTTATGTTTAGGCTTAGGTTCAAGGTGCCAAACTTTGTTTCTTTCAAATTGATGAAGTTCATCCTGCATTGCTACGATCCAATCAGCATCAGTGAGAGCTTCTTCATGATTCCTAGGTTCCAACATAGAAAGAAAAGCATGAAAAGCACAAAAGTTTTTCAATTGAGATCTCGTTTGAGTTCCCTTATTTATGTCACTGATTATTAGTTCCACAGGATGGGAACGATGAGTTTTCCAAGGCTTTGGTTGGAAATCCTGGATGGAAACTTGGTTTCCTTGATCATCTTCATTTCCTGTACTTGGGAACCAGGTTCAACAATAGTGGATTCATTCACTAGTGCATCATCACTTAGTTCCTCTTCTTCCTCATTGGGAACAGGAACAGGATGTTGTTCCCTTGGCTTTGTTCCCATGACTTCGTCTTCCAAAGTCTCATCAATAAGACTTAGGTCTTTTGTCAACCTATTTCGAAGTCATCTTCAACCTGTGTGCTTGCATCAAATTTATCTGTTTCATCAAAAATAACATGCACACTTTCTTCTACACACATAGACCTTTTATTATACACTCTATAAGCCTTGCTACTAGAAGAATATCCTAAGAATACAGCTTCTTCACTTCTAGCATCAAATTTTCCAATATTTTGTTTCCCATTATTATGAACAAAACATTTACATCCAAATGTTCTGAAATATGTAATATTGGGCTTTTTACCAAAATACACTCATAGGGCGTTTTATTTAATAAAGGTCTTACCATGGCTCGATTTATAATGTGACAAGCAGTATTCACAGCTTCTGCCCAAAAGTTTTTAGGAAGTCCACTAGCTATCAAAATAGTCCTAGCCATCTCTTCTAGTGTTCTATTCTTCCTTTCAACAACACCATTTTGTTGAGGTGTTCTAGGGGCTGAGAAATTGTGATCTAATCCATTGTCTCTGCTAAAGTCATCGAACTTATAATTTTCAAACTCTTTACCATGGTCGGATCTAAGGTGAAGTAATTATGACCACTCAAATTTTGTACTTTCTTTGCAAAGACAAGGAACTCATCATAAGTCTCGTCCTTGCTAGAAAGAAAAATAACCCAAGTAAATCTAGAGAAGTCATCTACAATTACTACACATATTTCTTTCCACTCCTACTTTGTATCCTCATAGGTCCACATAAATCCATATGTATTAACTCTAAAGGTCTTGTGGTACTCACCACATTTTGGACTTGAAAGAGGACCTAACATGCTTGCCTTTTGCGCATGCATCACACACATGATCTAAATGAAACTTAGTAGAGGGTAAACCTAAAACTAGTTCTTTAGAACGCAGTTTGTCAAGCAAGGAAAAGCTAGCATGACCTAGACGCTTGTGCCATAAGAATGAATCATCATCAATAACACTAAGGCATGTGAATTTGTTTTTGGGAACAAGGTTGAGATCCACAACATATGTGTTCCCTTTCCTTGTTCCTTCCAAAATGATATCCTTTGTGCTATTGTTGACTATCAAACATTTTTCACTATTAAACTTCACACAGTTCCCTCTATCACAGAATTGGGATATACTTAACAAGTTATGCTTTAATCCATCAACTAGAAACACATTTTCTATGGAATGTGACGATGACTTACCAACTTTGCCCATGGCAACTATGTTACCTTTCTTGTTGTCACCAAAAGTCACACTTCCACCATTGTAGGCTGAGAGTGAGAGAAATCTTGATTTATCTCCAGTCATATGCTTAGAACAACCACTGTCTAGGTACCATGTGTTGTTCCCCCTCACTCCAACCTGCAAGAAAACTAATTGTTAGAGTTAGGAACCCAATCTTTCTTGGGTTCCTTTCCTTCAGGAACAATAGATTTCTTTTTCCAAATTACTTTACTTGTTTCCAAGTTCTCATTGATTCGACCAAGTCTTTTAGGACAAGAGTTACTAAAATGACCAGTGTTCCCACAAAACATACAAACTTTATCACTTGGTAAATCAACTCTCTTTTTAGTTTTCATTTGTTTTCAATTCTTTTGTGATTAAAACCAAGACCTTCAGTTCGTTTTGTTTGAGGTTCTTAATCCAGTTTGGAATAGGTAGCATTTTCTTTTCATTTCTCATTTGGTCAGTTCCCCTTCAAGTTCCTTATTTTCAATTTCCAAAAATGAAACATGATTTTTCAATTCGTTTATTTCAGATTTGAAACTTTGCAAGGGAACTGACTTAATGTCAAATGAACTTACTTCAGGAACAAACTCTTTTAGTTGTGACAACTCAAGCTCAACAAGTAGTTCTCATTTTTAAGATTTTCGAAATCCTCTTTTAATTTAAGATTTTTGTCAAACAATTCGAAAAATCTTTTCTCAATATCAACTCGAACACTTTTAAGCCAAGAGGTATGTTCCTTTGCTACACTTAAAGCATTTTGACATTGTTTTAGTTTAATGGTTTCATCTTTGCAATCATTTACAGCGTCAACAATAAACTCAAATAATTTTTCTTTACTTAAAGAATTAAGACGAGTTTTGATGGTGTCTAGACTTGCCTCAAGAGATTCAATCTCTTCATCAGATTCGGAATTGTCAAGAGCCATAAGACAGAAGTTTGCAGTCTCCTCATTTGGTTGAGGATCATCTTCTTCCTCAGAGTCAGAGTCTCCCCATGCAGCAACCATAGCTTTCTTCATGTCAGATCGAGTATAGGAGTTTTTGTATTCTTTGTTCCTATCTCTGCTCTTTTCCCTTCCTTTGCCTTTTTCTTGTTCCCATTGGGGACAATCCTTGATGAAGTGCTCAGAACTGCCACACTTATGACAAACAAGTTTGTTAGAATATTTCTTATTCTTACCTTTGTAATCACCTTTCTTCATGTTCCTAAACATTCTTTTGAATTTTCGGACCATGAGAGCAGTTCTTCTTCATCTGTTTCTGAGCCTTCACTTTCATCAGCTTTTAAGGCAATCGACTTTTGCTTGGACATATCTCCATTCTCATTGTCCAATTGCAACTCATGAGTCATGAGGGAACCAGCAAGTTGTTCCAAATTGAACTTAGTAAAGTCCTTAGTTTCCTGTAAGGCAGTTACCTTAGCCATCCAACGATCCCTAGGAAGGCTCCTTAGGACCTTTCGTACCTGTTCCTCAGATGTAATCACTTTACCAAGAGATGTTAGCTCATTAATTATATTAGTAAAGCGTGTAAACATTCTTGGATAGACTCTTTTGATTTCATTTGAAAAAGTTCATATTGGTTCATCAAAAGATCTATTTTTGATCTCTTAACTTCACTCGTACCTTCATGAGTGACTTCAAGAAGATCCCAAATTTGTTTTGCGGTTTTACATCCCATGACACGATTGTGTTCATGAGGACCAAGACCACAATGAAGCAATTTTATAGCAAGAGCATTAATTTCCATCTTTTCGAAATCAGCTTTATCAAAATCAGATATAGATTTAGGAATTACCTCATTCTTGTCATTAGTGGTAGTGACTTCAAAATCACCTACCTCTATGACTCTCCATACCTGGTAATTGTCGGCTTTGATAAAGATCTCCATTCTGTTCTTCCAGTAAGTGTAAAACTTACCATTGAACATTGGTGGCCTCTGCGTAGAGTACCCTTCTTCCAGTTTCTCTCTAGTATTCATATTTTTCAAGATCTTGAACTCAACAGGGTTTCCTGAATATTAGAGTTCCCGCTCTGATACCAATTGTTGTATAATATGAGCACTATAAGAGGGGGGTGAATTATAGTGAGAGAATAAGCACTACTTTTTGCGGAATTAAAAGTAAACTTGGGAACAAACAATGGGAACACGAGAGATTTTACGAGGAAAAACTTCCTAGGCCTAGTAGGAAGAAACAACCTCGACCACAAGGGATTTTAAACAACTTTCCACTATAATAGGCCAAAACAACTCTGATTACAACCTATTACTTTTCTCTCGATTCTCAACTTAAGTCACTCAACTCAAGTTCCCAACGACAGTTCCCAACAACTGACGTTTTCTCTCAAACTTCACTCGAAGTTCCTTTCTCTTTCTCTTTCTCTTTCTCTTGCTTCACTCAAAGCTTTCTCACACTTACAAGAGTTCACTCAAACCCTTTTTCTCAAAAATACACTTTGTAAAACAATGGAAGAGTAATAAAACTCGATTAATGTAAGTATGAATTCTCTTAAGGAAAGGCACTGACACTTTAGATAACTTAAGACAAATTAACTAAGTCAGACACAATTTTTCTCAAATGAATTAGGCGCCTATTTATAGACCTTTAAGACAAGACATGATTTCCACTAACTTAGACCATTATCACATGTTCTCCATGATTTCTAATTAATTAATTAAATTAAATTATTTATTCTAAGTCATGTACATCATCCACTAATCCCATTACTTCACTTCATAGAAGCAGTAACAATACGTGGTTTTGCAAACTTGGAGAATAATTAATCTTATTTAATTTAATTAAATACTTGGAGGATAATTAACTTAGCCACTAAATCCACTAACTCATAAACTTGAAGCAGTAAATCTTTAGGCGTGTAAGCTAGAATTTAGGAAATAAATAAATAAAAATCTTTAGCTAGTTTTTAGGAAAAAATCTTTTTCAAATATTTTTAAAAACCGGAAAACAGTTTTTTATTTCAAAAATCCGAAACAATTTAAAAACCGGAAATAATATATTTTCGAAAACTAAATCTTTTAAATAAAATATAAAAGATAAAATATATATTTTAAAAAGATAAGATTTGAAAATCAGATTTTAAAATCAGAAAATCTATTTAAAATCTTTTCCTAACAAACTTAAACTAACTTCCTAAAATTATGGATCTTAGTCAAATTATCCCTAAAAACTCTAACAACTATATTGGGCACACAAATACTTAGGCGCACAATATTAGTCACTTAGAAGTTCCTAAATTAGTTTTAAGTCTTGTTCCCTAATTATTAAGTCTTGTTCCTAAGCCTTGTTCCTATAGTGCCAGGTCTGTTCCTTTCATGGGAACAGAACCAAGTTCCTTTGAGAATTCACCACGAACTTAATAAAGCTATTACTCAACCTTAACAAGAAGATTAATAAATACCCTAATGTATTCTAATCTTCATTCCATGCTTGATTCTTCATTTCTCGAACATCTTTACTTCGATCTTGATTAATTCTCCGCTTTAATCTTCAATCAAGTATTCTCTTAGCTCGAGCATGAATTACCTTGCAACAACATAAATAAAATATACTATGTCTTTTGTGGTTAGGTCATCTTCAAAACTCAAGGGTCAACAGATTTTAAGGAAAAGATTTTATTTTTCCAAAGATAATAAAAATTCTTTTCTATTTTTTTGGAAATATTTTAAAGATAATATTTTTCATAAAAGGATTTTATTTTGGTTTTATTAATTAAAATGTTTTTAATTAAATCAGATTTTCGAATTAATGCTTAAAGTGGGTGCTAAAATTAAGGAGCAGTAACTTAATTCTCTCCCACGTTAAACAGTGATCATGGAGATCATGGGATGATTGAGGAACGTGTTCCTCCGGGTAAGGAACATCATGGGATAATGGTTCAACCACTAATACATGCTTTAAACCCACGTTCTAAGTTATTACCACTATAAATACTAATGTCTAATGAAGTTCCATTAAGTGTGTCTAACTAAGTAATTTAGTGAATTTAACTAAGTAAAGTGTCAGTGCTTTCATTCTCTCATAAAAGCCATTCGTTCTTTGCCTTCACTAAGTTTAACTTGGAACACTTGGCTAACATTATTAACATTATTAATGAGTTAGCTTCTCTTGGAAAGTTTATTTCATCAGAGGAATAGGTTCGAAAAGTTCTTAGGAGTCTTCCTAAGGACAGATGGATGGCTAAGGTCACTGCTTTACAAGAAACAAAAGACTTCACTAAGTTTAATTTGGAACAGCTGGCTGGGTCACTTATGACTCATGAGCTTCACCTTGATACTGAGTATGGTGATAGCTCCAAATCAAAATTCATTGCCCTCAAAGCAGATGATGAAGATGACTCAGACTCAGAAGAATACGAAGCAGCTCTCATGGTCCCAAAATTTTGAAAGATGTATAGGAACATGAAGAACGGGAACTTCAAAGGTAAAACTAAAAAGTTTTCTAACAAAGCTACTTGTCATAAATGTGGTAGTACAAATCACTTCATCAAGGAATGTCCACGTTGGGAAAATGATAAAACCAAAGAAAGGAACAAGGAAACTAAAGCACCCTTCTCTAAGGCAAACGTTCGAAAGATACTGATAGCTGCTTGAGGAGATTCAAAGACAGAAGAGGAAGAAGAACAACAAACTAAAGAAACTGCAAATCTTTGCCTCATGGCAAACATTGATGAAAAAAAAGAACAAGAAGATTCTAGAGAGAGAAACTCTCTCTAGAAAAAAAGAGCGTGTAAGAATTATGTTATTCCTTGATTTGAACCTCAGTGTTAGCTGAAGCCATGGAAAAAGAATCAAAGAAAGGTAATGGCGGAAATAAGAAGAACAAGCAGACTAAGGGGAAACATCCTCAAACAGAGGATGCGAAGAAGAAGAAAAGTGTGAATGACATTCAAGAATCCTCTACTATGAGTTGGACATCGGAGGCGGATGATGACGATTCTATTGCATCGCTTAATGATCAGTTATCCGGGCATGATAGGGAGAATTTTTCAGTAGCAGCTTTGCAATTTCAGAATTGGATTGATTCGGTGCGAGCTCCGAAGAGACTAGTAGGAAGTGTACTGGACTGATTTGGTGCCATTGCCGATGCAGCAATTGAATCAGAATTCAGGTACTACTAATCCTACTTGGGGAGCTTCATTGTTTGATAATATAAGAGAGGAAGGATTGAATCTTGAAATAGACAAGAATGTTGAGAATAAGGATACCTCTGCTGAATGTCTGAAAATCACAATGGATGATATACAACCTGAGATTGAATACTGGAATTCTGCAATTGTGTGTTATATTTTAGGTTGTAAACCGCCATTTAGGATTGTTAATGGATTTATTCGAAGGATATGGGGGAAGTATGGAATTGAGAAGGTTGCGGTGCTGGAGAATGGAGTGTTCATGGTAAGGTTTCGAATGGTGGAAGGAAAAATGAAGGCTCTAGATGGAGGTCCAATTTTGTATGACAGAAAACCTGTTAGTGTAAAGAATTGGACACCTGGTCTTGATTTGGGCAGTGAAAGTGTGAAGGTTGTGCCTACATGGATTCGTTTGCCAGGTTTACCTCTGAAATATTGGGGACAAATTGTGTTGAAGAAGATAGCAGGAATAATTGGGAAGCCAATTAGAACTGATAGAGCTATGGCTCAGAAAGATATGTTAGAGTATGCTAGAATTCTGGTAAAAGTAAAGCTAGATCAAGAGTTTCCAGAAATGGTGGCATTCATGAATGAAAAAGGAGAGATGCAAGAGTAGAAAGTGGAATATGAGTGCAAACCTATCTTTTGTTCTAATTGCAGAGGGATAGGGCATGATATGGAGCAATGCAGAAAGAAGAAACAAGAGATTGCGTAGAGGAATGTGAAGACAAGGCAGGTTTGGAGGAGGAAAGCTCTGGTAGAGGTGCAAAATGAGACTGCACAAGAACCTGGGAATAACCTAAGTATCATAGCTAATATTGCAGCACCCAATTCCAGAAATGCAGAATGCTAATATTCCAAGAGAAGAGGATTAGGTGAGGAAGAAACCAATAGGTAACAGACAGGGGTTCAGGAGGACAGTAATAAACAATTACAGGAGCCACAAGTAGTTGGAGTTCAGAAGATTTGTGTAACACAAGGAGGGAGTGTGGTAGTTTCCCCCACCTCATGGATAAGGTAGGATTTTGGAATGTGAGAGGAATGAATAAACCTACAAAATAGCAGGAGATTAGATGGTTTTTGAACCAAAATGGTATAGGGTTATTTTCTCTTTGTGAAACAAAGGTGAAGGCTGTGAACTTCCCTAAGGTATATGCTGGTGTTTGTCCTAATTGGAGTGTGGTGACAAACTTGCAACATCATAGAGGAGGAAGGATTTAGATAATTTGGAACCTGGAAGATTCTATGTGGATATTCTTGAGTGTGATGCTCAATATATTCACTGTAAGATCACTCATAATGCTACTGGGAAAATGTTTTATTGGACAGTGGTGTATGGTTATAATGAGGCAGAGGAGAGAAGCCATTTGTGGAGGTTTTTGGGGAGAGTAAAAGGATATGTGAATGATGTATGGATAATTGGTGGTGATTTTTATAATGTTCTTAATCATCATGAGAGAATAGGGTCTGCTGTAACCTTGGAAGAGGTTGATGAGTTTAGACAATGTCTTAAGACATGTAAAATGAATGATTTGAGTTTTAGTGGGCCTGCTTTCTCTTGGTCTCATAAACAAGAAGGTGAATGTAGAGTATGTTCGAAAATTGATAGAGTTATTGAGAATGATGCATGGTTGAATGCATTTCCTAATGCTACTATTTCATTTTTGCGTGAGGGGTGCTCAAATCATACTCCTTGTGTGATCAATTTGGATAGCTTGATAAATCAAAGGGCTAAAACTTTCAGATTCTATAATATGTGGACAGAAGATGTTGAGTTTATGGACAAGGTGCAGGGAGTGTGGAGCATGAATGTGAGAGGGATTAAAATGTGCAA
Organism: Beta vulgaris subsp. vulgaris; assembly: GCF_026745355.1. NCBI lineage: Eukaryota > Viridiplantae > Streptophyta > Magnoliopsida > Caryophyllales > Amaranthaceae > Beta > Beta vulgaris. The sequence continues at coordinate 23,380,293 of NC_079205.1, read as the reverse complement.
TAAGGTGTATAAAATCATTTCAAAAAGGATATGTTCAAGGCTGAAGAAGGTTCTCCCTGATATTGTTGATTCTACTCAAAGTGCATTTGTAGAAAATAGGGTCATAATGCACCTCATCATAGTGTGTCAAGACATGCTAAAGCACTATAAAAGGAAGAATGGTGCTGCTAGATGTACTTTGAAGATTGACTTAAAGAAGGCATATGATTCAGTCAACTGGAATTCATTACGAATTTATTGAAGGCACTAAAGTTTCCCAGTAAGTTTGTGAATTGGATAATGAACTGCTTGACCACTCCCTCCTTCTCTCTCAGTATTAATAGAGGGCTTATAGGGGTTTTCAAAGGCAAAAAAGGTCTGAGATAGGGGGATCCTGTCTCTCCTTTGGTGTTTGTACTAGTCATGGAGTACTTCACAAGGATCTTTAAGAAAATGAGGCAAAAAGAGAAGTTTCAATATCATTATAAGTGTGAAGGAATGAAGCTAACACATCTAATGTTTGCAGATGACTTAATGTTATTTTGTAAAGGAGAAGTGCAAATCTGTAACCTTATTTGTGAGAGCACTTAATTCTTTCTCACAAGCATCAGGGCTTCATGTGAATAAAGATAAGTCTGCAATCTATTTTGGAAATGTGAAAGAAGACATGCAGTTGAGAATCCTTCAAGTTTCAGGTTTCCAAAGGGGTACATTTCATTTAGATACTTGGGGTTTCCAATAACCACTAAGAGAATTGCTAAAGCTGATTGTGATCTCCTAGTTGATAGAATGTTGAGAAGAATTCTTTGTTGGACTTCTAGGCATTTGTCATATGCTGCAAGAATAGTTCTTGTAAATTCAGTCCTTGTAAGTATACACACTTACTGGGCTCAGGTTTTTGTGTTGCCAAAGATTGTGCTTGATAGAATAGTGCAAATTTTAGATCTTTCCTGTGGGATGGGAAGGTAATTTTGAATAGACCCCCACTTGTAGCTTGGAGTTAGGTGTGCAGAATAAAACAAACAGGAGGTCTAGGAGTGAGGGATTGTCATAAATGGAATGTTGCTGCCATTGGAAAGTATGTTTGGCAGACTGATCAGAAAGAGGACCTGTTATGGATCAAGTGGGTGCATCATGTGTACATCAGGGATCAGGATTGGTGGGATTATAAACCACCTCCTACAGCAAGCTGGGTTTGGAGAGTGATTTGCAGGGTGAAAGAGGCTTTGAAACCTGCATACATAAACAATAGATGGCTTGATAAGGGGAAGAACTACTCAGCTAAAGAAGGGTACAAGTGGCTTACAACTCAAAGAGATAAAGTTACTTGGTATCATTGGGTGTGGAATGCTGCTAACCAACCCAAACACTCTTTTATTAGCTGGCTTGTTGCACTTAACAAGCTCAGAACAAGAGTACAATTACCTAAAGCTAATATTTGTCAAGACACTACATGTTTAATGTGTGGTAGCCAGCTAGAAGACTGTGAGCATTTGTTCTTTAAATGTGTATATAGTAACAGAATTTGTAAGGAGATAATGAATTGGCTGGGGATGCAATGCTACAGAAATGAAAACATATTATTCTCCTGGAAACGCTAGGGAAGGAAATACAGAAGCAAGAACAGGCAGAGGGTATGTTATGCTGCTCTTGCAGCAACAATATATCATATTTGGAGGACTAGGAACCATGTGTTGTGGGAGAATGCTTTGTATAGACCTGATTTAATGGTCAATTGTATTAAGTTTGATGTTTGTACTAGGATAAAAATGTATGTTGTAAATCAGTGGTTGTCACTGATAAGGATTGGTTTGGCAGATTAAGTGAGAATATGTAGCTGGAGTCTTGTGGAGTATGCTTGGTGTGTTGGGTGTTAGTTGTTGCTCTGCTGGGTTGGTTGTGTGAGTATTGTTTGTATGGTGGTGTTTTCATGCTAAATTGGTAATATATCTTTACATTTTACCAAAAAAAAAAACATTGATGAAAAAGAAGATGAAGAAAATGTTGAGGTAAGCCAACATGGACTTGAATCAGACTTAGATTGCAAAACTAGGCCTGAAATGTATGATCTTCTTTATGATGCAATTCTTGAATGTAGAGATGAATGTGAAAAACATGAACAAACTGAACAAGCTCTTAAAGTTTGCAAAGAACGTATGGAATAGCTTAAGAAAATGAGATCGGATGTTGAAACTAGGTTCTTTGATTTATTTGATGAAAACTTGAAAATCAAGGAATCTTATGAGAGTGTGAAGAATGAAAATTATCGAATTAATTTATAACTTTCACACTTAAAGGAATTTGTCCATGTTCTAAGTTCCTTTGATATTAGATCAACCCCTATGAAAGGATACATATCTGAAATCAAAAATTTGAACAAAGAGAAAATTGTTTTAAAGGAACAGATCTGTAATCTTAAGAAGGAACTGGTTGGCAAAATGATGGTTGTTCCTAAATGGATTGAGAGACCACAGACTAAAAGAAAAGAAGGTCTTGGTTTTGAAAACTAAAGAAAAGAACAAGAAAGAAATATGTTGACCTACCTAGATAAATTTTGATGTATTGTGAAAGGTATGGTCATTACATAAATCAATGTCAACTAAAAACTGAAATGATTGGCAAAAATGTGAAAGAATAGATAAAATGGTTGTCAAATCAAGTCCTAGTCAAGAACAGGAACCCACGAAAAAGGGGTTCCTACAACTAACAACTAGTTGATTTTTGCAGGTTGGATGAGGGGGAACAACACTGGTATCTTGATAGTGGTTGTTCCAAGCATATGACAGGAGACAAAACTAAGTTTCTCTCACTCTCAACCTATGAAGGTGGAAGTGTACATTTGGTGACAATAAGAAAGGTAACATAGTTGCATGGGTAAGGTTGGTAAGTCACCATCACATCCATTGAAAATGTATTTTTAGTTGAAGGTCTAAACATAATCTATTAAGTATTTATCAATTCTGTGAAAGGGAAATTTGTAAATTTAATAAGAAAAATGCTTGACATTAACATTAAATAAGAAGGTTATCTTGGAAGGAACAAGGAAAGGGAACACATATATTGTGGATCTTGATCTTGTTCCTAAAATAATCTTAACGTGTCTTAGTGTAATTGAAGATGATTCACTCTTTGGCATAAGCTCTAGGACATGCTAGCTTTTCATTACTTGAAAACTTAGATCAAAAGATCTTGTTTTGGATTACCATCTATAAAATTTCATATTGATCAAGTTTGTGATGCATGTGCCGAGGAAACAAGTTAGATCCTCTTTCAAATCTAAAACATAGTAAGCACCACTAAACCATTAGAATTAATTCATATGGACTTATGTGGACCTATGAGAATTCAAAGTAGAAGTGGAAAGAGGTATGTATTGTTATTATGATGATTACTCTAGGTATACTTGGGTTATTTTTCTCTCTAGTAAAGATGAGACTTATGATGAGTTCCTTGTCTTTGCTAAAAGAGTTCAAATTTGAGTGGTCATAAAATAATGCATATTAGATCGATCATGGAAAGAATTTGAAAATTATAAATTTGATGACTTAAGCAGAGATAATGGCCTAGATCATAATTTTTCTGCCCCTAGACACCACAACAAAATGGTGTTGTAGAAAGGAAAAATAGAACTTTGGAAGAAATGTCTAGAACAATGTTAATTGCTAGTGAACTTCAAAGGAACTTTTGGGCTGAAGCTTTTAATACTGCTTGTCACATAATTAATCGTGCCATGATGAGACCTATCATTAATAAAACTCCTTATGATTTATCTTTGGAAAGAAACCAATATCACTATTTTAGAACATTTGGTGCAAATGTTTTGTATAATAATGGAAAGATAATCTTGGAAAATTTGATGCAAGGAGTGATGAAGCAATATTTTAGGATACTCATCACATAGTAAAGCTTATAGAGATTTACAAGAAAGAACTAGTGTGTTGAAGAAAGTATTCACATAATCTTTTATGAATCTGAACAAATAAATCCAAGCATACAGGTTGATGACTATGAGATTGGTTGGTACGACCAATGAGAAGATACGATTCAAATGAAGAAGAAGAGATAAAAGAGGAAAGGAACGAGAAAATGAAAAATCATAAAATGATGTTCCTGTTCCTCAAGGATGAAGGAGTGTTCTCTGTTCCTCAATGAAGGAACTGAGTCTACATGGCTAAAGAGGAACAACTGATCAAGTCCTCATCACTCAAGGAACTCAGAGGAACAACTGTTCCTATAAGGAGTTTCAACCAAAACCTTGGAGACACAAAAGTCACATCCATGGAACTCATAATCAGTGACATATCCAAAGGTACGCAAACTAGATCTCAGTTAAGGAATTTTTGTGCATTTCATGCGTTCCTATCAATGATGGAACCAGAAATCATGAAGAAGCCTAACTGATTCTGATTGGATCACTGCTAGGTAAGCTGAATTAAATGAGTTCGAAAGAAACAAGGTATGGCATCTAGTTCCTTCTTCTAAACAACAAAAAGTAATTGACCTAAAATGGGTGTTTAGAAATAAACTAGATGATATGGAACCATTGTAGGAACAAAGCTAGACTTGTAGTAAAAGGTTATAATCAACAAAGGAATATTATGAAGAAACCTTTGCTCCTGTGCTAGATTAGAAGCCATTAGAATTTAATTGCATTTGCTGCTTATATGGGATTTAAATTATATCAAATGGATGTTAAGTGTGCATTTCTAAATGGCTATTTAAATGAAGATGTATATGTTGAACAACCCCCTGGTTTGAAATAAATCTCCCAAACCATGTCTACAAGCTTGATAAGGCTCTTTATGGGTTAAAGCAAGCGCCTAGACATGGTATGAGAGATTATCTAAGTTCCTTTTAGAAAAAACTTTAAAAGAGGAAAGGTTGATAAAACCTTGTTCCTGAAATCAAAGGAACTGACATTTTACTTGTTCAAATATATGTTGATGACATCATATTCGGAGCAACAAATGAAACATTATGCAAAGAATTCTCAAATCTCATGAGTAATGAATTTGAAATGAGTATGATGGGTGAGTTAAATTTCTTTCTTGGTATACAAATAAGCAAACTGAAAAAGGAATAATTTTCACCAACAAAAATACATAAAGGAACTAGTTAAAAAATATGGCCTGAAAACTCAAAGATAAATCACACTCCTATGGGAACTTCAACTAGATTAGATGAAGACTCCATAGGAACAAGTGTTGATCAAACAAAATATAGAGGAATGATTGGTTCACTTTTGTATCTAACTGCTAGTCGTCCAGACATAGCTTTAGTGTTGGTTTGTGTGCTAGATTTCAAGCAAATCCAAGGATCTCATCTAACTGTCGTGAAGAGAATTCTTAGATATCTTAAAGGAACAGATGATCTTGGACTCTACTATCCAAGAAGTGATACATTTGAGCTAAAGAGGATATGCGATGCTGATTATGCTGGAGATCTTGTAAATAGGAAAAGCACCTCAGGATGGTTCAATTTCTTAGTCATAGTTTAGTTTCTTGGAGCACCAAGAAACAAAACACAGTTGCTTTATCCACTGCTGAAGCGGAATATGTAGTTGCTGCTGCATGTTGCTCTCAAATGCTTTGGATAAAACAACAACTTTGAGACTATGGAATAAACTTTAATTGTGTTCCTATTTATTGTGATAATACTAGTGCTATTAGTATTTCAAAAGATCCAGTGCATCATTCAAGAGTTAAGCATATACATATCAGACATCACTTTTTAAAAGAAAATGTGAAAAAAGGTTTCATTAAACTTGAGTTTTGTCAAACTGAAAATCAATTGCTGATATACTAACTAAGCCTCTACAAAGAGATAGATATGAAAAATTAAGGCTTGAGTTAGGTTAATAAAACTTAAGTATTGTTCCTATTCAATTCCCCCATGTTTGAATTGAATTTCTTACTCTATGTGTATTAAGTGATTGTGATTATTGCCTAAGACCATTGCAAATTGAGATGTTAAAAACATAAACATGGATTATATTCAAAGGAATAAAACAACTCACAAATGTCACATAATACTCCACTTATTGTTCCTAAGTTAAAGAAACCTGCATAATATGAAGAATGTTGATATTAGCATAAGTTGTTCCTATAGCACAAGTTCCTTAGATTTATTTTCTTTCAAAAATTAAAAATCCATAAAAATCAAAAATCCGAAAATCCAAAAAATAGGAATCAGATTTAATCAATCATGATTCTCTTTATTTTTCTTTTATCTTTTTTTTTTTTATCCTTTTAATTTTCACAAATGTAATTCCCTAATTACTGTTACATGCATCTTGTTCTTTTTCATTCTTCCCTAAACCGTGTTCCTTAGTTGCTTCAACTTCGCCATTATTCATTTCCTTCACACCCCTTTACAACCATAAAACCCAAATTCTTTCACGAAATGGCAAAAACCTCACTTACTTCACCTTTTCCAAAAACAAAAACTTCCAAAACCTCTCAAAAGGAAAATCCCCTCTTCTCCATCCAAAACTCTAGAAATCGAAAAATCTCAAGAAACAACAATGGTTGTGGAAGAACAAAAATTGGAGTCACCAAGGAGAAGTGTAGGAAAAAACACTAATTGGGGAAGATGATGAAGAAGAATCCCCGAAAAAAGTTAAGGGGAAGAAGAAGCTACACCTGTTCCTTCCAAAGAAATTGTTGCTTCTTCCTCCAAGAAACGAGTGGAAAGAAGTGAATCAAGGTATGTATTAGACTTTTGTGTTAATTTGGAGTGGGAAAAGGAAGTGAGATTCTAAGAATTAACCGACATACTAAAGGAACAGGGTATGGAATACCTGTTTGAAACCGCATTTAACAATGCCTTAGTTCCTTTAGCTATGGATGAATTTTGTACAAATTTCATCAACACTGATGGAATATGTACTACTGAAGTTAGGGGGAAGAAAATAAAATTTTCTCAAGAAATGTTGGCAAAATATTGGGAAGTTCCTTGCAAAGGAACTGATGTGTATTTTAAGAGGAAAGGAACTGTCTCCTTTCCCAAATTCCCTAAAGATAAGATCGTTAAATATTTTGGGGGAACTGCTGGCCAAAACAAAAAAAAACCACAACATTCTTTCTCCTATTCACAAAATTATGTTTAATCTTTTTGGAGAGCACTCATTCCTCGAACTTTCCTTAGATATGTGTTTCATGTTTTGTCTTGATCACCACATTCAAATAAATTTTCCTTCCCTCTTTATCCAACATCTCACGCATTGTATTGAAAATCATTGTGTTGTTGGTTATGGTGCATTGATTACTTTTCTTCTTACTCACTTTAAAATGAAAACTACTGGTTGGCCAACATTGGGAATAAAACAAGGTAATATTCTCAATGAAAAAACTTTGCATGGTATGGGTCTCTCTGTGCAAGAGGGAGTGTTAACTCAAGGGAGAATTGCTCCTAGTTCCTGTCACAAGAGGAAACTGCCTAGGACAGTGGAAGAGGAACTAGTGGAAGTAATATTGGAGGAACAAGTTCCTACCCCCACAGATGCAAAGGAACAGAAACCCAAGAGGCGCAAGACTGTTGCTAAAAAGCCTATCCCTCCTGTTCCTAAAAGAGTTAGACAAAGCACTAGATTAAACGTTGCTCAAACTGTCCATGTTCCTTCAAATAAGGACTCTCCTTTAGTCCTATCTGATGTAGAGGAACAAGATCACAACTCACCTAAGGAACAAACTCCTCCACCCTCACTAAAAATCTTTGTACCCTTCACTAACATCTCTTCCATCTCTCCCTCATCCTTCTCTGTTCCTTCTAGCTTTGAACAGTTAAAGGTTGAGATGAATGAACCCAATCCTTTCTCCTCTATCTCTACTGACCTTCCTCCACCACCACCTTTTCTTCCTTCCATTTACACTACCAGCTCCCCATCTGTTTTTCTTCCAGGAACAACTGGTCCTTCACAAGAAACCACCCTAGTTCCTCCACGTAAACCATCTTCTGCCTCTGGTTCTAAGGGAGAGGAACAAGTACCTTCAGATGAGTGTGGCTGGATTAATGAAGTTTGTCTTCCTTCTCAACATATGATTAAGTTCTATAATCAACTTCACTGGACTTTAGATGCTAAAACTGATAAGATGATGGGTTTAATGAAAGTCCTTAGTGATACCGTGATTGAACAACAAAATACCATGGAGACAATGGCCCAGGCCATTAAAAATTTGAAGCAGCAACTTGATGGGCAACATGAAGAGGTGATGAAATAGTTGGAAGATGCGGTTGAGGAAGAAGTTGTTGAGGAACACCATTCCCCTTCCCTTCCTAATGTCTAGTTCTTGGTTCTCTTTAAGGATCAAGAATTCTTAGCTTTTGTTTCTTTTCTTTTCTTTCTTTTTCTCTTTTTTGTACTTTAAGGGAACAAGTGCTATAAATACCTAACTTTTGTTATATTTGTCTTCGTTTGTTACTTATGTGCATAATTTCTTACTTGGAATGGCTTGTATTCTATGATTAATGTTTGACCTAGTCTACCCTTTGAATATCCTAACTTAATCGTTTTTTATGGTGCTTGTTAATGATCTTAAGGTATTGATCTATATTCATGAAATCGCCAAGAGTTTGATGTTTTTGACGATGACAAAGGGGGAAAAAGATTACAGAAAAACTATAAAATAAAATTTAAAGATGAGGTAAATGAAAAATCAAAATTAAAAAAAGAGGTAAAAGAAAAATCAAAATTAAGATTCTTAATTCAAGAGGTAAATGAAAAATCAAAATTAAGATCCTTAACCCTGCCTTTATTATTTTATCTTTTATTATTTTGTCTTTTTCATTCTCTTATATTATTTGTTATTTCCTTTGTTTGTACCTTTGTTGTCATCATCAAAAAGGGGGAACTTGTTGAACTCCAGTTTTGATAATGACAAAGGAACAAAGATGCCAACTAAGTATTAGACTAACAAGTTGTTTAAGTGAGTGAATGTCAAGGTATCAATGAAAGGAACAAAGAGAATAATAAGTCAAGGAAGAAATCAAGTTTGGATTTTGAAGACTAATTGAAGATGTTTCTATATTTGCTACTGGAGCTGCATTGGAGCAAGAAGACTAAAGCGAGGCATTTTATTTCTAGTTCTATTGTAAAGGAACAAGTATGAATGGTAAGGAACTATGGTAATTTAGAATGAGAATGATCGTTTGTTTCTTTGTAAGGAACTTATAAGTTAAAGGAACTAAAAATTAAAAGGAACTAGACTTAGGATGAAGCATTACAACTGTACATTTATGTCAGTTGAGTAAATTATGCCTAGAATCTAGGTAACCGTTTTATTTAACGAAAAATCTGATTTTAAGGAAAATATTTTATTTTTCCAAAGATAATAAAAATTCTTTTCGGTTTTTTTGGAAATATTTTAAAGATAATATTTTTGATAAAAGGATTTTATTTCGGTTTTATTAATTAATTTTTTTAATTAAATCAGATTTTCGAATTAATGCTTAAAGTGGATGCTAAAATTAAGGAGCAGTAACTTAGTCATCTCTCACGTTTAACAGTGATCATGGAGATCATGGGATGATTGAGGAACGTGTTTCTCCGGGTAAGGAACATCATGAGATGCTCTTTCAACCACTAATACATGCTTTAAACCCATGTTCTAAGTTATTACCACTATAAATACTAATGTCTAATAAAGTTCCATTAAGTGTGTCTGACTAAGTGATTTAGTGAGTTTAACTAAGTAAAGTGTCAGTGCCTTCATTCTCTCATAAAAGCAATTTGTTATTTGCCTTCTTACTCTAATTCCACTAAGTTTATTTGATCAATTGTATTTTAATTTTTGGCATAAGGTGACTTTAAGTGAAGTTTTGTAAGAGAGAAGCTTTGAGTAAAGCGAGATAAAGTGAGAAAACTTCAAGTGAAGTTGAGAGGAACAACTGTTAAGGGAACAGTTGTTTTGGAACTTGAGTTTAGGCACTTAAGGTGTGGCTCGTGAGTAGAATTAGGTTATAACAAACCTAATTGGCCTAATTAGTGAAAGAGTTGAGTTTAAAATCCCTAGTGGTCGAGGTTGTTTCTTCTTGTTAGGCCCAAGAAGTTTTTCCTGGTAAAAAACTCTTGTGTTGCTTTAGCTTGTTTATTTGTTTAAGTTTAAAATTCCGCAAAAAGTTACGTTTATTTCTACACATACAATTCACCCCCCTCTTGTATCGTTCTTAGTGAAATAACACTTATTTTTCCATGTCTCTTTGATCAGAACGAACACGGCGAACTTCTTCATACGATCCAAAATAACCTAAATAGTATCATTGTTGTTTCCCGTCTTCGGCAAAGGAGTCACAAAATCCATGGATATAGAATCCCACTTCCATTCAGGAACCTCTAAGGATTGAACCTTCCCCATTGGTCTCTTATGGTATATCTTTACTTTCTGACAGGTCAAACACTTTGGCACGAACTTAGCCACTTCACGCTTCATATTCAGCCACCAATAAATCTCCTTAAGATCCTTATGCAACTTGTCCCCCAGGGTATACAGAATATGGAGTATTATTCCCCTCATCGATAAACCTTCTCCTAAGATCTTCACAAATTTGGTGTACATACCACCTTTCCTTGAACATTAAGATCTATCGTCATGAATCTTAAAGTCAACTTCCTTACCTTGTCTCATCTACTCCTTAATCTTATCTAGGTGCTTGTCTCCAACTTGACCGTCTTTGATCTCATCGAAGACTGACAACCGGAATGACAAAGCACTCAATCATGCCTCCATCTCCCTAGGATTTAAAATTTCTAGGCTAAGCTTTTGCATATCTCCGCAAAATTTCTCGGGAACTACCAACGCATTCATGCTATGGGTCTTTTTCCTACTCAGAGCGTCAGTAACTACATTTGCCTTCCCTTCATAAGACTAGATATCTAGGTCGTGATCTTAGATCGATTTTAACCATCTCCTCTGCCTCATATTGAGATTCTTCTGGGTGAAAATGTACTTCAAACTCTTATGATCAGTAAAGATCTTGCAAGTTGCCCCATATTGGTAATGTCTCCAACTTTTTCAAGGCAAACACAATAGCAGCTAACTATAGGTCATAGGTAGGATAACTAGACTCATACGATTTTAACTGATGCGATGCATACGCGATTACCTTCCGTTCAGCTGTAGGAATCACCCAAACCATTCTCTGAAGCATCACTATACACCTCGATTCCTTCTTTTTACGTCAAGTAGGGTTAAAATAGGTGCAGCGGCCAATGGCTCCTTTGAAATATGGGAGCCTTTCTCGCACTTCTCACTGCACTCAAATTTTGACTCTTTCTTAATCAAATTGGTCAGCACCGTTGCTATCTTCGAGAAATCTCGCATAGATCTCCTACAATTGCCAGCTAATCCAATAAAACTCCTAATATTTGACACATTTTTCGGAGTAGGCAGCTCACTAACAACTTGAATCTTTGCGAGATCCATAGAAACTCCTTCTTTAGACACATAATGACCCAAAAATGCTACTTTCTAACTTCACATTCAATTTTGGCCTTATAGAAACCTAACCAATTCATCTCAAGAATGACGTCTAGGTCTCCTAGATTGAATCTATCAAATTCGAAGGAAATACATAATCTTCTATCTTCAGAGGCAGGTCTCTCAACAACTTTGTACACCTTATGACTTCTCTTGTAAGAATATTAATATGCAGGTGAATTACTTCAAAATCTACAAACCCCAAAACTTTTAATAACAGACGACAAAATAAACGAATAGGTCGCCCCATAAACAAATAACGCTTTAACGAGAACAGAGTAAATGGAGAAAGTACCAGAAACTACGTCGGAAGAACTTTCAGCTTCATTGCGACTCATCACGAACAACTTATTTAGAGCTTTGTTCTTGTTGTTGTTGTTCTGCGACCCTATGGGATTCGAACCTTGTTGCTTGATTGGTTGAACCCAAACCTTCTCTAATGACCACTCCCATTACCATTATGATCTTTCCTTTGCTTGGTGAAGCACTCAAATTCTCTATGCCCCTTCTTTTCGTTGTAGTGACAGGTTACTATGTCTCCCTTATAGTCTCTACGAGGGTGGTTCTTGTTACACTTGTTACAGTTGTAACTCCTTTCAGACTGGCTCTTATTATTATAGCTTTGACCATTTCCTCCTTGAAAATCCCATTCCCATTTCTATTCATCTATAAGTTCTCTTGATTTCCTACAACATTTAAAAAATCCTTTTTTTCTCACTCACAACAGCATTCTTCTCGTCATGACTTGACTGAAACTCTTCCATACAAAATAACTAGGGATGCAAAAGTCTCACCACCTAGCCACAATTGGATTTCCTCGGTCAAACCTTGATTAAATCTTTGAGCCTTTAGTTCTTCAGTAGCCACTACCTCAGGTGCAAACCTAGAAAATGCTATGAAATTGCTATAGTACTCAGAGATAGTCATACTCCCCATCCTAAGGTGTATGAACTCCCGAGCCTTTTTTATCCATAAAAGCGGGGTAAAATTTCCCTCTTAAAGCAGCAATAAAGGAATCCCAATTAAACCCTTCAATAGCACCAAGTTTAGTTCCATTCTCTTTCCACCATAAGTCAGCCTCATCTTTCAGACATAGCACAACTTAACCTACTTTCATAGCTTCAGGACAATTCACAGCTCCAACAATCTTTTCAAACTCCCTTATCAAGCTTTCTAAGACGGTAAAGTCAGCTTACCCCTTAAAGTATGGTGGCTAGATCTTAGCTTGTCTTTCAAACATGTCCCAGTAGGATCAGGACGTTCATCTCTTTCTTGAATCAATTTCTCTGCCAATAGGCAAATATGAGAAGCTAAGGCGTTATCGTTGTCGGCCATTCTGATGCGAGACCAGAAATTTAACATAACTTTACTCTAGTTTTCAGTACACAACCTACTTGTCATTATCTGCAAAGGTCTCAGTCGATTTTACCATACAAGGTCGCATCAAAATACAATTCTCATGGAGTTATAATAGTGCCAAATTCATTTACTATAAACCATCATCAATTATATACTCAATCATGAATAGCATTCATATTAATAACATACATAAATATGAGGATCAAATAAAATTAAATCACAGAGGCTTATACGTTGGAGAACATGAGAGTCTAGAGAGAGAAACTCCCCCTCCTATCTAGGATTGTGTAATTTCATCGTTTCATTTCTTTGATACTCAGCATTAGCTGAAGCAATGGCAACTGTCTCAAGGAAAGGTAATGGTAGAAAGAAGAAAAAGAGGAACTCGAATCAATCTCAGAAATCGAAGGTGAAAATGGCGCGAAAACCTCAAACGGATGATGCGAAGAAGATGAAGAATGTGAATGATATTCAGGGTATTCCTGCTCTGAGTTGATCATATGATGAAGATGACAGGGAATATGGATGCTCATTAGCTCAAGATTTATCGAATCAGGACAAGGCAAACTTTGAGGCTGTTAGAAACCGTCTTTCGAATTGGATTTCTTCAATTCAAACACCGGAGAGACACTCTGGACCTTCTAAAGTTTATCCTTCTCCCCATCCTATGCAAATGTTGAATAGTAATATGGGAAATGTTTGGAGTAATTCGCTATTTGGTCATCTTCATGAGGTGGGATTGGACTTATCTAATAATGCTGATAAGCTTGTTGATCATGGTGAAGTGATTAAAATCACTAGTGAGGATGTTGACCCTGAAATTACATACTGGCAATCTGTGACTGTTTGCTAAATATTAGGTGTTAAACCACCGTTTCGGATTATTGAAGGCTTCATTAGAAGGGTTTGGGGTAAGTTTGGAGTTGGGAAGGTGGCTATGATGAATAATGGTGTTTCTGTGGTACGTTTTAGAACTATGGACGATAAGATGAGAGCTATGAATGTTGGCCCTATTTTATATGACCGGAAACCTGTGATCATGAGAGAATGGACACCTGATTTGGACCTTCTTAATGCTGATATTAAGGTGTTGCCAACATGGATAAAGTTGTCTGGGTTACCTCTGAAATACTGGGGTCAATCTAATCATAATAAGCTAGCTAGTAAGATTGGAAAGCTAATTAGAACCGACAGGGCTACTATATAGAAGGACATTCTGGAGTATGCTAGGATTTTAATTGAAGTGAATATTGGGCAGGATTTTCCTAAGGAGATCGTATATGAAAATGAAAAAGGTTTACTCATGACTCAGGTTGTTCAGTATGAGTGCTTACCTATTTTCTGTGAGGATTGCAAGGGGATAGGGCATACTGCAGAGGCTTGTAGGCAAAAACGTTTTGAAGTTGCGAAGAATAAGATTATACCTAAGAAGATGTGGGTGCAAAAGAAAACTGGTGCTCTTAGGAATTCAGAGGAGGTTGTTCCTGGGAATCAGAGGCCTAGTACTTTAGCTCCTATAGCTCAAGGTGTGACTGAAGGTGAACATAAAGAATATGTTGTGGAGTCTGGTCAAACTAGTATGACTAGACAGAAATCAGGAGGTGATGTTGCGGATAAGGTTCCTCAGGGTGAGAAAGATGGTATGAAAGTAGGGGATATCCAATGTATAATCCATGGGGGATGCAAATTGAACCTCCAAATGGATAATATTGGTTTTTGGAATATTAGGGGCTTTAATAGCCCTCAAAAGTATGGTGATATTAAATGGTTTCTTGATCATCATACGATAGGACTGTTTGGGTTATTAAAGACAAGAGTTAGAAGTAAAAATTTTGCTAAAGTGTTAGCTAGATTTGGTGGTATGTGGAGTGTTGCAACTAACTACCACTGTCATAAGGGAGGAAGAATCTGGCTGTTGTGGATTCCCTCTAAATTTGTAGTAAACATTATTTACTACTCTGCACAATATATTCATTGTGATGTTGTGCAAATTAGCTCAGGTAAGAGATGGTTTGTTACCATGGTCTATGGTTTCAATGATGGTAAGGATAGGAAGCAGTTGTGGGAAGATTTAAGAAGATTGAGTAGAAGTAATTTTAAGAAGATTGAGTAGAAGTGTGACTAGATGGATGGTCTATGGCAAGATGGTGAAGCTAGGGTGTTTTCTAGGATTGATCGTGTTGTTGTTAATGATGGATGGATGGATCTATTTCCAGATTACGTTAGTATGTTCTTTCCTGAAAGTTTGTCAGATCATTGCCCTTGTTTGGTTAAGCTGCATAGTCACATAAATACTAAACCTAAACCCTTTATGTTTTTTAATATGTGAACTCATTCAGAGAGTTTTATAAATAGAGTTCAGGAGGCCTGGCAGGAGGATATTCTAGGAGTCCCTATGTATCAAATATTGAGTAATTAAAGAAGTTGAAGAAATCTCTAAAGGAACTGAATAGAGATAAGTATGCAGATATTGAGACTCAAGCTGATGAGGCTTATAAGAAGTTAGTGCAAATGCAGCAGCAGGTGCATCAAGATCCTCTGAATCATCAATTATACATTTTAGAGGAGGCAGCTAGAACTGAGTACCTGACACTAAATAAGGCTAGGTTATGCTTCCTGCAACAAAAAAGTGAAGAAAGGAGACTCTAATATAGGATACTTTCATGCCTGTATTAAATAAAGAAGATGCCAGAATAAGGTCTGCAGGATAAAAAATTGTGTTGGTGAGTGGAAAGAGGGAGGTGATGAGGGAGAAGGTTTTTTTTGGAGTTTCATTAGAAGCTTCTGGGTACTGAAAAGCCTTCAACTCAACATGTGAGTAGTAGTGTTGTGCAAGAAGGTAATGTGCTAAATGAGACTCAGCAAGAAGGGTTGTGTGCTCCCTTTACAGGTGATGATGTCAAAGTTGTTTTTTTTATATAGATGATAATAAGGTTCATGGGCCTGATGGGTATACAAGTTTTTTCTTTAAGGAAGCATGGTCTTGTATTGGGGATGATCTCATTGTTGATGTGCTTAACTTTTTTCAATCAGGTAAATTGCTCAAACAGCTTAATGCTACAACTCTTTGTCTTATCCCTAAAGTTGAGCAGCCTACTGATGTGTCTCAATTTAGATGAATAGCTTGTTGTAATGTTATTTACAAAGCTATCTCTAAAATTTTATATAGTAGGCTAAAAGTTATTCTCCATAGCCTCATTGATCAAGTTCAAAGTGCTTTTGTTGCTAACAGAGTCATAATGCATAACATTTTCATATGTCAAGATATGCTCAAAAGTTATAAAAGGAAGATGTTCCTTACTAGGTGTACCTTAAAAGTAGACTTGAAGAAGGCCTATGATCCCTTAAATTGGGAATTCATTAGGGAATTGTTGATTGGGTTAAACTTTCGTGAAAGGTTTATTGGTTGGATTATGGAGTGTATTACTACTCCTTCCTTTTCTTTGAGTATAAATGGTGGTTTATATGGGTTTTTTCAAGGCAAAAGAGGGATTAGACAGGGAGATCCCATCTCTCCCTTGATTTTTGTGCTTGCTATGGAATATTTCACCAGATTGATGAAAAAAATGAGTCATAGAGAGGAGTTTAAGTTTTATCATAGATGTGAGCAACTGTAGATTCACCGTCTGATTTTTGCTGATGATTTGATGTTGTTTAGTAAAGGGGAATTCAGTGGTGCTTCTTGTGAGAACGTTAAAAGCTTTTGCAGAGGCTTCTGGGTTAGAAGCTAGCCCGGATAAAACTGTCATATACTTTAGGGATAAAACTGAGGCTGAACAAAGCAGAATTCTTCGAGTGACTGGGTATAAAAAAGGATCCTTTCCTTTCAGATACTTAGGAGTACCTAATACTTCTAAGCGTCTGACCAAAGCTGAGTGTGATATTCTTGTGGACAGGGTGGTTAAAAGAATAATGAGTTGGAGTTCAAGACACTTATCTTATGCAGCAAGAACCACTCTTGTGAATGCAGTTCTTATGAGTTTACATACTTACTGGGCTCAAATTTTTTTTATATTGTTTATTCATACGATTATTCAAGTGTGCAGGGCTTTTCTTTGGGAAGGCAAGGTTGTTTTGAGTGGATCCCCCCTTATGGCCTGGGATTGGGTGTGTAAGGCTAAGAAGAAGGGTGGCCTAGGAGTACAGGATTGTATAATTTGGAAAACAACAGCAGGTTGTAAGTTTGTGTGGCAGATTGCACAAAAACATGACTTACTTTGGATCAAGTGGATTCACATTGTTTATTTAAGGGATTCAGATTGGTGGGAGTATCGAACTCCTACAAATGTTAGTTGGGTTTGGAGATGCATGTGCAAAGTGAAGGAAGTGTTTAGACCTGCATATAACAACAACAATTGGTTGAATGGCAATAAGAATTACTCCATCAAGGAAGGATATCATTGGCTTCAAGGCCCTCAAGAGGATGTTCCATGGCATTATTGGGTTTGGAATTCCACCAATATTCCTAAACACTCCTTTATTGCTTGGCTAGTGGCTCTGGGGAAGCTCAAAACAAGAGTAGTCTTGTCAAAGGCTGGTATCTGTCAGACTACAGCCTGTCTGTTGTGTAATGCATGTGAGGACTCTTGTCAACATTTATTTTTTAACTGCCCTTGCAGTGTGATTGTAAGTAATAGGGTTATGGGGTGGATAGGGGTTCATAATCTTGGTAAGGAAAACTTGTATATTGTTTAGAAGAAATTGGGGAGAAAATTTCAGAGTAAGAAGAGACAGAAGTTGTGTTATTTTGTCATTGCTGCCTTGGTGTACCACTTGTGGAAAGCTCGTAATCATGCGATGTGGAATGATGTTGTGATGATTCCTGATGTTATTGTCAAGAATATTCAATTAGATATGTGGCAGATTTAAAAGTTTGGTTGATGTTAAGTGGAATGTAGAGGACAAATTGTGGTTTCAGCAGCTAGTGATCTCTTGTAATAGTTAGTGGTGTGGTTTGTTGTTTCTGGTTGTTAGGAATGTTTTTTTGCCTTTGTAGTGTGATGTACTGCAATGGCTTAGGCTGTAATGGTGGCTTTGGCTTGCTTTTGGTAATATAACTTACATTTTACCAAAAAAAAAAGTAAAAATTAAATAAAATTAAATCACAAGAATAAAATAAAATATTCTCCATTCACGTACTAAAATAAATTCTTGCTCAACTTGCATAGCTAAACAACAACTTTTATTCCTCAAAATGATGATAATATCCAATCCATAATAACTATACTCATTCCTTAACAAAGATAAAGATACTCCCGAAAGATATAAATAGTATGTGGAGATACATTATCAGTCTTATCCTTAGTTTCCCTGTACTTCTCTGGAGTGAACATCTCATCTTGAAAGTCTTCAATGTCCTCACTCACTGTTATAATAGAAGCACCTTCTAGCTCTAGTAGATTCGAATCTTCGTAGGTTGAGGCTCGTCCTCTTTTGACTTAGAATCACTCTCAACCCTCAAAACAACATGGTGGATGTTCATTCTGGTTTGCCTTCTAGCATGATCAAACTCCTAAATGACCTCATCATCGCTATCAGGAATGCCAATTTATAACACGACTGGTGATGACCTATAGGCTAGTGTAGCTATCCCAATCAGACTTTCCATCATTCTCATCATCACTCAACACAATCGGGTTGGAGTAGCTTCCTGCTTTAGTAGCTTATCTATCAATCATATCTTTACGTCCATTAACTAATGAAAACGACATCTAAAAATAAACAATACCCTCACTTAGCATATATTCCCAACAATAACAATAACAAAAAATAAACAAATCATTTAAAGCTAGGAATAACGTTAAACAATTAAGCAAGGAAGAAAAATATAAACATGCTAAACTAAACATTTAATGCAGATATATAATATCTATCCTATATACCCTTCCTATGCTATCCATCTCTCACAAAATTAATAAAGTAACCAAAATTAACTAGAGGTATTAAAATAAATAATATATATAATTTTCGAAATTATGAAAAGACCCGAAAAAAATAAAATAACAAATTACGAATTTTCGGACTTAAAACAAAATTTAAAACCAAATAATAAAGTTCTCCGATGCCTAAAAAAAATAATTCGAACCAAAAATATTTTCGAACCTATTTTTTAAAATTTGAAACATGTTTCGAAAAGCAATTTAAGCGCAAGGAATAAGTAGGAGCTCGTTTCCTATGAAATTCATTTTAAGTAACTAGGCGCCTAAAATTTAAGGTTGGCACGAAAGGCCAATAAAAACTTAAGCTTTCATATACCACTTTGTAACATCTCGACAATTCTCTATTTTCCAAAATACCTTTTCAATATAAAACTTAGAGAATTATCAAAACATTATTACCCGTGTGATAACGTATCGACTTATTCAACATTTTGCAGTGGAAAAATATTACATAACTTTTAAAACAATAACTTAGTCAACAATAAGTCAACTCCAAAATTCAAACCAAAGTCAAACCAACATAAGAGTCAAACTCAAACCATAGATTAAAAGTCACTATAATAATAATAATAAAGTCAACACAAGCTCTCCACGAGATCCTGAACCCATCATACATCATCTTCAAACCTGAAATGGACGATGCACTATTGATCCCGAGGACTTCTCACCAAATTGATCATCACAGGATCAATAAGGCATAGCCATGATCAACATACACATAAAAACACGTAATCAGCAAAGTTGAGTATTATATATTAAATTAATGTAAAACATAGCATGATACCAATAAACATTAAGGGAAACATAAATAATAGTATCATAACGTGACATACTAACATTATTGAACTTGACTTCAAAACTTAAGTTCATTCGAATTTAGATGGAATAGGCAATGGAAAAAGTTGTCAAAAGCAAACCAGTGTCCAACTTAGATGACAAAGTACGAGCGCGACTCCGAATTCCCCTTACCTACGATATCGAGGAACCTTTTAAATAAAATAGGAAACGATGATCAATCTGCTCCCAATGGCTACCACCATGTACTCCAACTCATACTACAATAGTACATACTTAACTATTTTTGTTGGACCTGGGACCTATATTTGCGTCGGAAATTGGTCCGAAGGCACAGGTTACGACGCAAATTAAGGAAACAGTTTTGCGCCGGACATGAAAACGACATAGTTGATAGCTATTTGCATCGAACTCAGCCTGACATGCGACGCACATGATGCCTCTTCCATGCAAACAACAATATCATATGCGTTGCATGCAAAGTGATGCGCGACGCAAATGGCTCACATCTGCGTCGCACATCGCTTAGCATGCGACGCAGATAAGTGTCGCTCAAATCCAAACAACACTCATTTGCGTCGCATATAACACAACATGCGACGCAGATGAGTTTTCATCTTTCATATTTTTGGATTTTTTTAGATTCATATTTTTGTTGTTTTTTTTTCATATACTGATGCTTAAACTAAACGAGCATATCAAGAGGCAATGTCAAACATTAATAACACGTATTTCTATATTAATAATGTCAAATATGTATTACACAATTTAGAATGAGAGACAAAAATATGTAAACTATACTTTGCAAAGGTAAAAAATAATGTAAAACTAAAATTGAATCTAGAACAATCGATGAAGAAAGTGAGCAGCAGCCGACATTTTTCGAAGAATAAGACCTCGAGAAGAACCAAATCCAGATCTGCAAATGAAAATAAGAATTTCAGAGAATTAAAAAGAAAATCGTAGATTAGGATAAATGCCAAAAAAAAGTAAATAAAAAATCAGATATAAAAAATAAAAAAAGGCCATAATTTTCAAATGCATTAACTGAATCTAGAACGTTTTTATTTTTCATATCTGAAAATAAAAAAAAAAAAATTAATTTCCAGATGTGATAATTAAAACAGAAAATTAGATCTAAAAAATTAAAAACGAAATTGTAGACTACAATAAACGCCAAAAAATCAGATAAAACAGAAAATTAGATCTAAAAAATGAAAATTGTAGACTACGAAATTGTAAAATCAGATTCAAAAATGAAAAAAAATGAACCTGTCATAGTGAGAGAGAAAGAGTGTTCATATCAAACTCTGAAGACTTTGGATATGCTAGTACTAGTTTTCGAGGAGAGAGAAAAAGTATTCATCCATGTCGGTGGAGTATACGTGTTTTGAGACACCCTTAACATAGGAGAGAGAAAATCGAAGACTGAGAATGGAGAATGGAGAATGGAGGATTGAGATGAGGAAAAGGGCTGGAGGATGAGAAGCCCTTAGGCGAGATTTATTTATTAGGTATGCGTTTGATTGGGCTTTAAGAGGTGGGCTGCATCATTTAAAATCAGTGTCTAATTTTGGGTTAAATGATTTGCGTCGCATCACCTTACCATGAAACGCAAATAATTGGATCCAACCATGTGCGCCAACAATCAACCAACCTTTCATAGGTGAATAACCAACTTACAAAATAAGGCTCTCAGTCCTCATAAAGTAATTAAAATAATCTAAATGGAACAACATGATCCAATAACAACATAATTATTAATCCCTCATGTGAATTAATAAAATAAAGTTTCCAATCCCATATGCTTGCATCAATTCTCCATACAAACATAATATAATAGACATACTCAGCATGCTTTACACAATAGCATAAAACATGCAAATTCAGTTTGATATAGATCATATATGAACTATAAATAGTTCCCTATACATGATACTACATTAATCCCATCCTTAGGACATGATAAAAATCCAAACTACACATAGGTATGTACGAACGTTGTGTAGTACGAGGCCACTTTAACAATCTTATAAGTTGCCTAATGAGAATTCTCCGCCTATCAAATATCAATACAACCACAAATAATCAATACCCAATTAAAATTCCAGCAACTTTAAAATATTTTAAACCCTCTTTAAATTGTTTAGAAACCTTTTTATTCATCAAAACATCAACTATTAATGCCTCGTAGTATAGTACTACCATACTAGTCATTAAAATTACTCAAAAACATACTTTGAAAATTAAAAGTTAATCGTAAATGATAATAATAATTTTAGAAACCTATAATGTGTTTAAAACCCTTTGACACATGCTTAATGATAATCATAATCATAAGAGTATTCAACTTCAAAAATTATAATATGATACTATAATTTTCCAACTCATAAAACCCTAAAAATCCATACTTTGATACTTAAAATATTAGTTTGAACATAATAAATAAATCTGAAATTTAATTACTTTACTGTGTAAATTACATTATCATAAATTTATATTCAAATCATCAAACTATAAACTTTAATCATGGAAACATTAAATTAATCCTTAAAAACATAAACATAACATTAAATAAAATAGAGGAAGAAATAAACCAAAGAGAGAGGACTAAAACAATGGCAAGGGAGGAAGGACGACATGTTACTGCCAGTTGCTGCTGCCACTGACAGTGGTGGTCGGCCAGTAGTGGCTTCCCGGTGGCTGGGCCGAAGAAGACTGAAGGAGGAGGAGAGAAATCGGGAGAGGGGGCCGAAAAAAGAGAGAGAAGATAGAGAAAATAGAGTGTGTTTAATGTGTAGGGAAATTTGTGTTTTGTGGGATTTACATAGTTACCCCTTGTGGACTTAGGGATTTGTATTTGGGCTTTCAGTAATAGTTAATGATCGGATTCTTTTGTGTAGTTAAGTTCCTCTAACTCATTTTAAAATCCTTTCTTACTAAGTCAAAGATGTTTAAACTATTTAACTAATTTTCAAAGTATGAATTAATAAAATATTTGATTATTTAAAACCATTATATATGAATTAATAAAATATTTGATTATTTAAAACCATTATATAATTATTTTTACTTTGAAATAGTCAACATACTAAGAAATAAATTATTTTAATACTAAAATATATTAAAATATATTTATAAAATTCATAAAATTATAGGGAATTACAGTTGGTACTACGCAGTCTTGGAATGTATTTGACCGGATTAATTTACAATTGTATCTTCCTCACAAAAGAAAAGAAGGAAAGAAAAACACATAGAGAGGCACACGTCGTTTTATCTACTAATAAATAAATTATTTTAATACTAAAATATATATAAATATACATTATAATATATTTATAAAATTATGAGGATTTATAGTCTAGCCATGTTAAAAGAAGTTTCGTCCCAAAACTTGGCACGGAAACCCTCACAGTTTCAAAGTTTTTTTTTACTCAAACTTCTTTTTGGAAATACTTGTGTCACAATGTGTACCCACTTTTACCAACTTTAGAACCACTTGTGTTACTCATGAACAGATTTTTCCATGCGGAGAACCAATTTATTTTGCGCCAACATGTGCAAATCACCAAAATAAGCATAACAATGCATAAAAATACCATAAAATAAGGCAAAAAGCGCGAAATTCTATCGCATTCTAACCCCCTTAAAGAAAACATGTTACGCCCTCGTAACTCACCTCAGTGAATAACTCATTATACTTTTTCTTCATTTCATCTACGGCTTCCCACGTTACATCTTCAGACTCATGGTTAGACCAAAGCACTTTTACAATATTCACATCCTTATTGCGTGTACTATGCACTTTTTTATCCAAGATTTTCACAAGCCTTTCCTCATAAGTGAGGCTAATATCAATTTAAATTCTTTCAGACTCCAAAACACGATTCTCATCAGGGATATATCACTTGAGTTGGTAAATATGAAACACATCATGCATTTTCTCAAATTCCATTGCCAAAGCCAACTTATAAGCTACCTTCCCAATTCTTTGCAAAATCTCATATGGGCCAAAATATTTAGCACTTAATTATCCCATTTTACCAAATCTCATCACTCCTTTAGTCTCTGACACTTTCAAAAACACTTTATAACCAACTGTGAATTATCTTCTCTTCGCTTGAAATTAGCATAACTCTTCTACCTATCTTGAGCACCTTGAACTCTAGCCTGAATTAATTTTACATTATCAATAATCTCCTCAATAAATTATGTCCCCAATATATTCTCACTAAAATCATTTCAGCAAATGGGATTTCTACACTTTCTTCCATATAACGCCTCAAAAAAATTCATCTTAATGATCGCATGGTAACTCTTATTATTGTTCGAAAACTCAATCAAGTCCAATGATCTTCCCAACTGCCTTGGAAATCAATTGCACACTCTCTCAACATATCTTCTGTAGTCTAATTGGTCCTTTCAGTCTTACCATCGGTTGCAGGATGAAAAGCAGTGCTCATCTTCAACATTGTTCCAAGGTTTAACTGGAACTTTTTCCAAAATTTCGAGAGGAATCTCGAATCATGATCTAAAATAATGTCCGTCTGGACTCCATGTAGTCTCATTACATGCTTGATGTACGTCTTCGCAAGTTGCTTCTTCTTCGATGTCTCTTTGATCGGAACGAACATGGCGTGTTTCGGTAGACGGTCCACAATAACCCAAATAGTATCATTGTCGTTTCTCGTCTACGAAAAACAAGTCACAAAATCCATTGATATTGAAACTCACTTCCATCAAGGAAGCTCTAAGAATTGAACCTTCCTCATTGGTCTCTTATGGTCATCTTTAGAATCTAACAGGTCAGATACTTTCTCAAGCTTCCATCATCATGAATCATAAAGTCAACTTCCTTACCTTGCTTCTTCTTCTCCTTAATCAATTTGACCCTCTATGATCTCCCTAGGATTTAGAATTTCTAGGCTAAGCCTTTGCATATCTCGCACAATTCCTCAGGAACTACTAACACATTCATGCTACGACTCTTTTTCCTAATCAAAGCATCGGCAACTATATTTGCCTAATTCCCTTTATGATACTGGATATCTTTGTCATAATGTTTGATCAATTCTAACCATCTCCTCTGCCTCATATTGAGATCCTTCTGAGTGAAAGTGTACTTCAAACTCTTATTGTCAGTAAAGATCTTGCAAGTTATCCCATATAGCTAATGTCTCTAAATTTTCTAGGCAAACACAATAACAACTAACTCTAGGTCATTAGTAGGATAATTAGGCTCATAAGGTTTCAACTGATGCGATGTATACGCAATTACCTTTCCATTCTGCTACAGGACCCACCCCAAGCCATTCTTCAAAGCATCACTATATACGTCGAATCCCTCGTTTTGTCAAGCAGAGTTGATACAGGTGCAGAGGTCATTCGCTCCTTCAAAATCTGGAAAACTTCCTTGCACTTCTCACTTCACTCAAATTTTAACTTTTTATCTCCTCATTAAATTGGTCATTGGCCTTGCTGTTTTCGAGAAATCTCTCACAAATCTCCTATAATAGTCAGCTAATCCTAGAAGACTCCTAATATTTGACACATTCTTCGGAGTAGGCCACTCACTAAAAGCTTGAATCTTTGCCGGATCCATATAAACTCCTTCTTTAGACACATAATGACCCAGAAATGCTACTTTCTGAGCTTCACAGTCGATTTTGGCCATATGGAAACCTAACCGATTCATGCAAAGAATAACGTCTAGGTCTCCTAGATTGAACTCTATCAAATTCGAAGGAAATACACAATCTTCTATCTTCAAAAGCAAGTCTATAAACAACTTGGTCAACCTTATGACTTCTCTAGTAGTAATACTAATAGGCAGGTCAATTACTTTAAAATCTACCAATCCCAAACTTTTTATAACGGACGTCGAAATAAACAAATAGGTCGTCCCAGAATCAAATATTGCTTTAACGAGAACATAGTTAATAGAGAAAATACCATAAACTATGTCGAAAGATATTTTAGCTTCATTACGACTCATCACGAACACCTTACCCGGAGCTTTATTCTGGTTATTGTTGTTTCTCTCACTAACAGGCTTATTGTAGCTTCCTTGATTGTTCTGCGACCCTATAGGCTTCGAACCTTTGTTGCCTGATTGGATGAACCCAGACCTTCCCTGGTTACCACTCCCATTACCATTTTTCTCTTTCCTTTGCTTGGTGAAGCACTCAAATTCTCTATGCCCCTTCTTTTGGCAGTAGCGACAGGTTAGTAGGTTTCCCTTACAATCTCTACTAGGGTGGTTCTTGTTGCAATTCTTACTGTGGTAAACCTTTTCGGAATGGCCCTTATAGTTATAGCCCTAATTGTTCATTCCTTGAAAATTCCCATTTTCATTTATGTTCTTCTTCAAATTCTCCTGATTTCCTCCAACATTCAAATATTTTCTTTTCTCACCCACTACAACATTCTTCTTCTCACGCCTTGACTGCAGACCATAAATATGGGCGATTCTTCCATACTCAACACCTAGGGATGCAAAAGTCTCACCACCTAACCCTGGTTGGATTTCCTCAGTCAAATCTTACTCAAATCTTTGAGCATTTAGCTCTTCAGTGGCTACTGCCTCAGGTACAAACCTAGACAATGCTATGAACTTCCTATAGTACTAAAAAATAGTCATACTCTCCATCCCAAGGTTTATGAACACTTGAGCCTTCTGTTTCCTCATAAAAGTAACGTAAAATTTTTCTTTTAAAGCAGCAACAAAGGAATCCCAATTAAACCCTTCAACAACACTAATTCTAGCCCCATTCTCTTTCCACCGTAAGTCAGCCTCATCTTTAGATTTAGTACAACTTGATCTACTTTCATACCCCCAGGATAATTCACATCCCCGAAAATCTTTTCAAACCCCCTAATCCAACTATCTAAGAAGGTAGGGTTAGCTCTCCCCTTAGAGTATGGCAGCTTAATTTTAGCTAATCTTTCAAACATGTCCCCAGCAGGATCGGGAAACTCATCTCTTTCTGGAGTTAATTTCTCCACCAATAGTCAAATAGCAAAAGCTAAGGCATTATCGTTGTTAGCCATTATACTGGGCGATATAAAATTTAACGTAACTCTAGTTTAGGTTTCGATACACAACTTACTTGCCATTCTGTACGTATGCAACACTTGATTTGACCATATAAGATCGCATCAACATATAATTCACATGAAGTTATAATAATGTCACAGTATAAATCATCGTCAATCATATAATCATTCATGAATATCATTCACATCAATAATATACACATGTGAGGATTAAATAAAATTTAATCAAAACAATAAATTAAAATATTTCCATTCATGTGCCAAAATAAATTCTTGCTCACTTGGATAAATAAATATTTACTCTTATTCCTCAAAATGATGATACTGACACTTTTCCTAATCCACAACTACTATACTTTTTCCTTAACAAAATAAAGGTACTAAAGAAATAAATTTAAACTGTTGCTTGACTACCTATCAAACATTTATTCTTAAAGCATAGTTACATAGCCTAAGGAAATACATCATCAGTCTTATCCTTAGTTTTCTTGTACTTTTCTGGAGTGAAAACCTAATCTTCAAAATATTTAACGTCCTTGGCGTTATAATAGAAACATCTTCTGGCTCTAGTAGATCTTCACATCTTCTTCGGTTGAGGCTCATCCTCCTCTAACTCATAATCACTCTCAGCTCTCAAAACAGCATGGTAGATGTCCATCTTGGTCTATCCTCTAACACGGTCAAAGTCCTGGAGAACCTCATCATCGCTATTAGGCATATCTACTCTCAAAACACTACGCATAATGACCTCTAGACTAGTGTAGCTATCACCTGTCAGACTTGGGTCCTCCATCGTTCTCATCATCACTTAACACAGTTGGGTTGAAGTAGCTTCCTACTCTAGTAGCTTCTTTGTCAGTCATATCTCTAGGTCCAATTACTGATGAACACGACATCTATAAGCAAATTATACTCTCACTTAACGTATGTTCCCAACAATAAATAAAAAATAAGTAAGAATAAACAATGATTTAAAGCATAGGAATAACATAAAATAGTTCATCAAGGAAGAAAAATACAAGCATATACTGAACTAATTATTTAATGCAAACATATAATATTTCTATCCTATATGCCCTTCCTATACTACTCATCTCTCACAAATTTAATCAACTAAACAAAATAAACTAGAAGTAAAAAAATAAAATATATATATATACAATTTTCGAGTTTATAAGAGAAATTGAAAAAAAAGAACTTCGAAATTTTCGAATAAAAAAAATTCGGACTCCTAAAAAAATTAATTAGAACCAAAATAAAATAAAATATTTAAAATCTTGAAACCTTGAAAAATGTTTCGAAAAGTGATTTGAACACAACGAATAAGTAGGAGCTCGTTTGCTATGAAATTCATTTTAAGTAACTAGCTAGGCGCCTAAAAATTTTAAGTTGGCATGAAAGACCAATAAAAACCTAAAGCTCCATAATAACACTTTCTAACACCGCGACAATTCTCTATTTTCCAAAATACCTTTTTAATATTAAACATAGAGAATTATCAAAGCATTATTGTCTGTGTGATTTTGTATCGGCTTATTCAGAATTTTGCAGTGGAAATAATAATAATAAATAACTTTGAAAATAAAACTTAGTCAACCAAAAGTCAACTCCAAAAGTCAAACCAAAGTCAAACAAACAGAAAGTCAAAAGTTAACTATAAAAGTGAAATCAACTATGAAATATAAACTCAACACAAGCTCTCCATGACTTCCCAAATCCATGATGCATCATATTTAAACCTGCAATATTGATCCCAAGAGACTGCTCTCTCCAAATGGGTCATCACATGATCAATAAATCATAGCCATGATAAACATATACACACAAAGCACGTAATTGGTAAAGCTGAGTACCACATAGTAAATATATATAAAACCTAATATGATACTAATAAACGTTAAGCAGGGATAAAGAATAATATAGTAACATAGCAGACTACTTTTATTGAACTAGACTTCACAACTAATAGGTTAATTACTTTAGATGGAATAGGTAATGGAAAGAGTTGTCTAAAACAAATCAGTATTCAATCTAGAAGACGAAGTACGGGAGCAACTCTGTACTCCCTTGACCTACGAATATCGAGGGACCTTTTAAATAAAAATAGGACACAGTTATCAATCCGGTCCCAACACTAGTGGAAAAATGCTCAAAATGCTCCGGTTGTGCTTAAAATCGGAGCATTTGAGTTTTTTTTACTAGCAAAAGAAACTCAAATGCTCCGATGTTTAAGAGAAAATCGGAGCATTTGAGAACAAATGCTCTGGTTTTCTTATAAAACCGGAGCATTTGAGAACAAATGATCTGGTTTTCTTATAAACCGAAGCATTTGAGAACAAATGATCTGGTTTTCTTATACAACCGGAGCATTTGTATCCTATTTTTACAAAAAAAAAATGCTCTGGTTGTTTTAGTTTTAGTAAGAACATGTCAAATCTCATCAACAACCTGAAGCATCACACAATATCATAATCTGAAAACTAATGTTAATGGAACAACTTGCACAAACAATTAGATTCAGCTAAATGTAGTCTTACAATGTCTATACTATATTCCAAGAATCCCACCACTTATTAACGGAAGCAATGAATTTAACATAGAAAAATGTTACTACAATCCAACAAGAAAAGCCCATCCTTCCTTGAATGGATTATCTCCTCCAAAGCGGCTGGTCTAGAACCCAAAGAGATTGAAATGATTTACTAAATTAATGATGTACAACTACTAAGAAAAGAAGTAAAAAAAAGATCAGTTAATAGGCAATCAAAGAGTTACCTGATCTCGTTATCTGTGATGATTCCTTGTCAAAACACTTTACGTAACACTTTTGTAATACTGAATAAATGGGGAATTGTCATTGCGCTTGTCACTTAGAACATTATTTAATCCACCATCAAGACCAAATTACAATCACAAGGTTCAATAGAACATTCTATAGATGGTGAAAACGGATTTATAGCATGAAGTAATTAATACGCAAATCCATGTTCTTTTCCACCTTAGAAAACAATGATATGAATGACGAGGCAATCAAATTATAGAGTCCAATCGATGTGCATAATTACACGATTAATTCTTTTTCGTTCTTTCTTGATAGAATTATATGAATTAGGTCACCTAATACCACTATGAAGCAATATCCTACAGGATACAACCTATAAGACCACAAGTCATTATTCATGTCATGACGAAAGTATATGATGTCATGAATAACATAGCCTTATCAATCTCCAAGCAATGCAATTCAATTACTGTTCTCCCTATTTAACGTTGTTGAAAGTGTTGAGTGATCATGTTGACAATAATAATCCTTTCACGTCCCCAAATGGGTAGACAGGCCCAGCAACATTAAGATGCCTTGGGAATTACCTTATTAGTTACTAGCTCATTGCCCGTTAGCAATTCTGCAACACATTATTTTATTATATGTAGATTGATTTTGACAAATGGCACTGCATTTTTGAAACAGAAAATTCAAGGATGTCATTGTTATAAATAAAATGGTTTGTGAGATGGGATGGAAAATCATACATCTCCAAAACATATATATATTTTGAAAGTGGTCATGGGGTTTTCCATTTTCCCATTTAGGATGAGCAATTTATGAGTTACAGCTCCCCCTCCCATTGAAGCATAGAGCGCATACATGGTTTATCTATGAAAAGCATCATCAACAAATGCTAGTTACTCAATAAACTCGACCATATTGTCATGCTATACATGTCAAAAAAGACAAATATATCCCATGAATGAACAATTCCCACGAATTACATTTTAAACCACAGTGACAGCAGATATACATCATCCAATAATAAGAACAAAAGAAACGTGAAGGACTATACAAGAAATAAAGAAATAAGATGAAACTTTACATTGAACATAACAGACAGCTAAATTGGCCATTTTGCTGCATTGGAGTGAAAAGTCCGTTTGGTAGAAATAAAAAAAACAGACTCCTAAATTGTATGGCCTCACTTATATGGAAAGAACAACAAGGATCTAAAAACATCACCAATCTGTTGGTGCCTACAAACAGGACTTAAAACACACAACCAAAATAAATTACCCCGAAACATGTGACACCTTACTTTTATTAGCTGGCAACAAAGATGAAACTTCTTAAATGCATATTCTAAAAATCAACGAAAAATGGGAACAAATAGGAAGCATTCTATTATATTTGGTCACATAATTAAAATATTAAACCAGCACTTGTCACCATGGATAGGACATTTTGGAATTGGAGCATCCTTCCATATATTTATAATAATCTCACTTTGATAGATACGCTTCATAAGTTTCCCCATCTGCAACACGACATTAAATTTATGACTTAAAACATTAATCAAGTTAGACCATCAAATCAATAAGATACACATGGAAACGATGAAAACCTTGGGATGCTTGCCGCGACCCCTAAACAACCCAGGAGGCTCAACTCTTAAGTTACCCACTTGTAAAAAAAGGGACAAGCATATCTTAAAGAGTTAAATTATTAACACATATGAAACACAGACAACAAGCGACTCTTATACAAAACTCAGGCACTTGCCTTTTGTAGATGATAATGGATTGCCCTTGTTAAAGGTGAAATCTTCAACATCAGGCAGACCATATTTATGCATCAAGAGTAGTAAACAAAAACTTAAACTCTCCATCACATAGGACATAAAATCATCACCATATTCGGTTTCAAGGCAAATATGTACTAAACACAAACTGTAATGAATTCAAATTCATGACTAAAAGCAATTTATATATATCAAACAAACAGCTCTGAAATCACCACTGATATGTGTCCTGTTAATCAAATTTCAAAACTTCAAACACATCCGTGAATAAAAAGAATATATGAGAATCCATAACTGGCATGAAAACTGGGAGGAATCCAAAGAAGTTCATAAGAAAAGCCAATGAACAAAACCCATAAAACCAATTTAAGTCTATGTGTCATGTAATAAACATCAACTTTCACTTATCAAGCACATCATATCGAAATGCGTATGAACTCATATGTCGATTAAAATTATGACATAGCAAAATATATATAATGAGACAATTCTACAATGAGTACTAGTAGTATAATTGTCACAAAATAGAAAACACTAAGAGCCTCACAATATGATTTGGGGCTAGTTCACATGAATTGTCATAAAAAGTAAAGTAAAAAGGAAAAAAAATGAATTCTAAAAATATACCACTTTGCATACTAATATGGCCACCAATAAATGAAGTGTAAGGAATTACATAGAGGAACAACAAACGATTCGTCACCATAATTTCAGGCTGATTCTAAAAAGACTCAATAGCCATAACAATTGGCTCTGTAACCTAGAAATCTTACCCAACAAATTCAACATGCTTATGATAGAGAAGGAGGCAAAATTTCCAAGATACAGACAGTTCAGAGTATATATGCAATCTTATATCCCTAATTTAACCAGGAAATGCAATCTTAATTCTAGAATAAAATTCAAGAAAGATTTTAACCTAGAAATGCAATCTCAACCCTAAGTCAATGAAACAAAACATGATAAATGAAATTTTAATCTACTAACAGAAAGAGACGAAAATTACTCGGTTGTATCAAATACATGAACCATCCTAGCAGCTTCCTAACGATGGTTGCTAGGGTTGTTGGCACCTATGTTGCTTGGATCTGGTTTCGATCAATAATCGAAATTTGTCGTATTGAGTGAGAAGGGAGAGAAGGAAAATGGTGGTTGAGTGAGAGAGCCCCAAGTCTACCTTATTTCCAAATCAATCCCTAAAATACAGTATAGTGAACAATGAACTTGAAGTAGCACGAACAGTGAATTGAACCCTAGAACCATAGATTCTACGGCTGTTGCTACTCCAAATTGCGCAGATCTAGCACCGGAGTAGAAAAGCCAACGAGAGATATCGAGAGTGATACAAGGTAAATGAGGGAGAACGAGAGTGGAGAGGGTAAGAGAGATAAAGGGAACCCTTTTGATGGAAAGGGAGAGAGAAAGTGTGTATGTGTGTGTGTGTCAAACAGAGAGAGTCAAGAGAAAAATAAAAAAGGGGGAGAGTAGTGACTAGAACCGAGCAGAGGAGGGGGGCGAGGGAAAAAAAAGTAGGCACGAATAACAAATGCTCCGGTCAAACGGAGCATTTGTGAATTTTTTCTATTAAAATATTAAAGGAACCCACCAAATGCTCCGTTTGTGAAACAACCTAAGCATTTGACAAGTAGCAAAAGAACTTTTTTTCACTAGTGCAAGAAAAGCCATGGACTACCACCATGTACTCCAACTCATACTAGTACAACACTTCAGACGTGAACAAGTCTAAAGCTATTGCTATTCAATTTACACTTTAAGTGATTAATAAATTATTACTTGTTATTACTTACAAAGTAAGGCAAGCAATATAATCATCAAAGGTACATAAACTTCCATTTTTATATTAGGATTAGATAAGGTGATCATTAACTTAACAACCCAAGAATAATTCTCATATTAAATCCATAACCTTTATTTATTTATTGATCCGATTCAACAACCAACCAACCTTTCATAGGTGAATAACCAACTTACCAAATAAGGCCCTTGATCCTCATAAAGTAATTAAATAATTCAAAGGAAACATCATGATCCAATACCAACATAATTATTAATCCCTCATCTGAAATGATAAAATAAATTTCCCGATTCCCGTATGTTTGCATCAATGATCCATACAAACATAATATAATCGTCATGAGCAACATGCTTCACACAACAGCATAAAACATGTAAATTCAATTGAATATAAAGCACATATGAACTAAAAATAGCTCCGTATACATGATACTACATAAATCCCATTCTTAGGACATGATGCTAATCCAACCAACACATAGGTATGTACCTACCTTGTGTAGACAAAGTTCGCGGCCACTTTTAACAAGCTTAAAAGTCGCCTAAAGAGAATTCTCTGTCTAACAATAATCAACACAACCACAAATCAATATTCCATAAATTCTCAACAATATTAAAATACTTTAAATCCTCTTTAAAGGTGTTTAAAAATCTTTTTCATCATTAAAACTTCAATTAATAATATCTCCTAGTATAATACTTCCTCCGTTTCCTAAAGATCTTCCCACTTACTGTTCCTACAGATACCAAGGAAAATCAAATTGTGTGGGGCATGATGTGAGTAAAGTAGGAGAGAGAAAGGGGTTATGATAAATAAACAAATAAAAAGGGGTTAAAGTAGGAGAGAGAAAAGGAGTAAAATTGAATTAATAATGTAATGGTGGACCATATGATAGTGACATGAGAGGGTAAATAGGGAAATTTGTTTTGCCAAATAAGGAATAAAGCAAAAGAGGGAAGATCTTTTGGAAACACCCTTAAACGGAAAGAGGGAAGATCTTTAGGAAACGGAGGGAGTACTACTATACTAGTAAAAACCCTTAAAAACTCATACTTTGACAATCAAAACTCCATCATAAGCTTACTAATAAAATTTTCAGCAACGTATAATGTAATAAAACCCTTTTAAAACATACTTAAACAATATCAAAATCATAAGAGTACCAATTTCATTAACTATAGTATACTACTATGATTTTTCAACTTGTAAAACCGTAAAAATCCATGCTTTTATACTTGAAACCTTAATTTAAACATAATAACTAAATCTGAAATTTAAATACTTCATTATATAAATTAGATGATTTGAAATTTATATTTGAATCATCAAAAACACATTAAAACAATTCTTAAAAATATAAACTTTGCATTGAATAAAACTAAAGGAGGAAGAAATAACCACAAGAAGAGGAGGGAGACAATCAGCGGCAAGGGAATGGCGCGGCGATGCTGGTGGTCACAGTGGCCGGTGGGCTGTCGTCAATGGAGGTATGAAGCAGGAGGGAGAAACCAGGGGAGAGAGAAGAAAAGAAAAAGAGAGGTGGCCAAAAATAGGGAAAAGGAAGAGAAAGAAATTAAAGTGTGGGAAATTTTAGAGATTTTGGGGTTTATATAGTTATCCCTTTTGGGGCATAGAAAAAGGTGTTTCGGCTTTAATAATGTTTAATGCTTGGGTGATTTGCATAGTTGAGTTCCTCTAACCCAATTTAAAATCTTTTTTACTAAACCAAAAGGTGTTTTAAGCTATTTAAGTAATTTTCAAAGTATGACTAAATAAAATATTTAACTTGATAAAATCATTAAATAATTCCTTTGACTTTCAAATAGTCAACATTTTAAGAAATAAATCATTTAAACATTAAAATATATATAATATACACTAAAATGCATTTATAAAATTCATAAAATTACGAGATTATAGATGGGAAATGGAAATGGGAGATGATTATAAATGAGTATAATTTTGGACTAGTATGGGCTTGACTATGATGGAGACATGGGCCTAACAAAATGCAAATGCAGACATGGACTGGACTGAACGGTACTATGCAAGCAGAGTAAATGATTACATTTTGATGAATACAAAACTTTGAACTTACACTAAGCAGACTGGACTCGAAACAGGGTAGACAATAAGGGTATGACTTGATCTTTTATAGTCCGAAGGCTTTATTATAGTTTACATATTAGACTTAGGGAATGAACTTTTATAGTCGGAAGACTTAAATAGGGTTTACATAGAGATGCAAACTAGACCTAGTGGATGACTGGCCTTTTATGGTCCAAAGACTTAACTTTTATGATCCGGAAACTTGATTTTCATAAACCAAAGACTTGACTTTAATACTACGAAGATTTGACTAGGGTACACATATAATGCAAACTAGACCTGGTGACCTTTTATACTCCGAAGAGTCAACTTTTATAGTCATGGGACTTGACTTTTATAGTCTGACGAGTTGACCTTTATAGTCTGAAGACTTGACTTTTATAGTCCGAACAATTGACTTAGATTGGAAGGGATTAGAAATAGACTTTGACCAGACTTCACATAAATATGCAAATGGGCCTATATTTTGATATGAACTAGACTTATATTGGCCTAAGATCGACTCTAATGCTAGCGAATATATGGACTCAAATATAGGGCCTAAGTTGAATGCAAAATGTACTCTAATGCATATGAGCCTAAAATGAATGCAAATGAATTGGATTGGGTTCAATTAGATTGGATTGAAGATGTTTGTACTAGGTTAAGAATTTTTGAAATTCGTTTTCGAAAGGAACTCCTTGTTTCTATCTTTTGTTAGGAAAAGATGATGGATTGGTTTTTGGATTTTTTTTTTTTTTTTTTTTTTTTTTGTAAATGTCGTGTATGATGATGATCAGTAAATGCTTTTAAAAGATAGTATAATAGAAGAGGGTGTAGGATTAGTTTTGAAAAATGTAAGTTTTTGAAATTGAATGAATATGGTAGGTAAAATTGATAGGGCAGATTACTTGGATACCAGGGAGAAGGTAGACACGCATGGCCACTTTTCTATATGCACTTTTGTTAGGACAAACTCGACCTTGCATGAAACGACTGATTTTTATGTTTGATTTAGGTAAGTTTCAATTTTAGACAAGAAAGGACTCCTAGCATGACCATGATTTTATGCAAATGAAGATGGAGCGGACCTACAATTGACCACGACGACGCCTAAATCGAAGAAAACATACGACGCATCGAATGCGTACCACGCGGCAATGCTACGCACGACCCGAACGAGACGTTCCTTCTCGTCCCATCTCGAGCTAATTTGCATAGCACAGGGCTTGAACCCAGTTGCGCGGCGTGATTCCTCCTTATTTTTGTTCAAGAAACTTGAAAAGGGATCCGAATCAGCGACACATTCGTGCGTTTGGCGCGGGAGTGGTGCACTAGGCGCAACTTAATGCGCTTGGCGCACTACTCTCCCGACATGTGTTTTCGGGGACTTAGGCGAAGTTTTGGCCAATTGACGATTTTTTTACGCGAATTTTAGGTATCATGCATAGCAATGACAATTTGACAAGTTAATAACAGTCAATATTGCAATCACAAGCAAATGTCATGTAACATGGGTTCAAAAGTTCCAACCTAAAGTGGGATTCTGTATTTGAAACTATGGTCGGGTTTAGAATAAGTATGCAAGGGTCCATGACTAAGCGATTCATCTCACGCTTTGTACCCTACTTAAAGAGGTGGCCACGTGTAAGACGCACTCTAGTTCTAAAATCAAGAATAAGAGAACAATAATGTTATGGTTGTGTAGGTTTTCTTATAACTAAGATCCAATACTATCGCTCAGTAAGCTTTTTGGAAGGACAAAGCACAACCCTCCCCCCCCCCCCCCGGGTGACCTCACACATAGAACATGTGCTTATGAGGCAAGGTAGATTGTCCTCTATGGTGGCTGGCAATAGCCATGCATATGGAAAATTGTAATCTCATTCTAATGCATAAAAAGATTATGAATCGTAATTTTTGAGTTTCACCCACTCATTTTAAAAAAATTATTATTTAAAATCCTCCCCAGTCAAGTCGCCAATGGAGGCATTTTATTTCGCCTATGCGGGATGAGCGCGTATTTGATTACCCCATTGTTAAGGTTTTATCGAAAATATGTTGAAGTAGCCAACAAGTCTTTTAGAGGAAAACACATTAACCTAATTGGATATTGATAATTGTAGGGACATCTTTGTGACTTATCTAAAGTAGATTTCTCCGTCCTGACTCCATACATGGTTAATGAACCTGAAGTTGAGTTCGGGGGTGAGGGTACAGACTTATTCAAGAACCATGTTGCCCATTGCTGGCCTCTACTAAATATTGATTCATATCATAGTTTTATGCAAAAGAATAATCACGTATAATTTTCATTCACCCTAAAATAATTAGTCTAGGTTGGTTAATAAAAAAAATAAAAAGACTATTTCTATTGGTATTTTATTAAGCAATAAAATTCCACGAAACCTAGCAGGTTATTCAAATCCATCTTGTTGATAAACTTGTTGCTATTTTGGGTCATCTTGTGTGATATGTGTTTTTTCATTGACTTGTTGGATATATATGGTCTTTGGTAACCTTGGTTGACAGATTCCTAGTGACTTTCTGGTTGACAGCTTCAACCACCTTGGTAATCATTGTCCCTTTCTCTCTGTTTTTCTATTTCCTTTTAGCTACCTCTTGATAAGTGAAAGAAAATATACGAATTTTCCCATCAAAAATGCACTGCCCCTCTAGGTGTATCTTGTTCTTCCAACAACAGTAGTGAACATTACATACTATTCCTATGAACTTGCTTGAACTTGTTGCTCTGTACTTCCCCTTTTCTTTTTTTGCTAAAAAAAACTTTTTGAGAATTGTTTGTGAGGTAAAACGACTTTTCATCCACGTGTACAAAGTCATAAATTGGATAGTAGCTTGTCTTTGTTTTGTGATGCATCTCCGATGAGAAAATTCAATATCCATTCCAAACTGGTCAATTTATTTGGCTCCTACAAACCAAGGTGAAGTGGACTGGTATGAGGCCTTATTAAGCTCCTTTTAATCATGCTATGTATTGTGCTCTTAGAGCCATACAACATAGATGATAAGTCCCTAATACAAGATCTATGTCCCATGCTCAATTGCATTATATCATTGTTTGCTACCTGAATTCCTTTCCTTCCACGAAAGTGGAGTTTTGTTGAACGAACTTCATTTTGAGGACCGCCTTTAACAAAATCCCCTTCTATATTGTGATGGTACTAATCAATGACACTAAGCTCATGATCTTCAGGATACCAAGCATCATTTAAATTGAAGTCTAAAGCCATTGAAAGTCCAAGCTATTATGTAGTAGCAATTGAGGAGGAGTTTTTGGTGTTTTTTTTTCTATGTTTGTGTTTAAGCTGAGTAATTTGTGTAATTAGTCCCCTATTATCCTCCCCTATTTACACAAAAACAGTGAGGGAACCAACAATCTTTTTAGAAAAAATTGGGTGGAGATTTCGTTTTCCTCCCAGAAGGTAAGTTATAGGAGTAATCTGTGTGCCA
The DNA here is from genome assembly GCF_026745355.1 of Beta vulgaris subsp. vulgaris. NCBI lineage: Eukaryota > Viridiplantae > Streptophyta > Magnoliopsida > Caryophyllales > Amaranthaceae > Beta > Beta vulgaris. Next base: position 23,341,739 of record NC_079205.1, on the reverse strand, counting down.
TTGTTTCCTTTTATCCTATTGGTTGTAAAAATGATTATAAGGACTCTCATTGGACAGTTAAGTTATCTAAGAATTCATGTTTAATCCTGTAATTTGATTGGATGTAATCATCATTAAAACTATCAAATCAGTTTCAAGAGAGAAAACTATTGAGCTCCCTTACTCCTTTATCAGTGTAAATGGGATTAATAATTCTAGCTTTTTTAAAAAATCCAAATAACTATCAAATTACTTGACTTCCAAAGCATCAACAAGGAGAATCATGAACTATATTGTGAGACGGATGGAGTATTAGCCGGTTATCATTATAATATTTCTAACAACTACCCCTAAAGCACGTACTCGATCTTTCGGGTACACGTACGCAATAATAAACACCCCATTGTTGCAATTGCAACCACTCAATACAAAGACATGGACATCAATAAATTCACCCAAGCATTTCGAAAAGCGTGGTATCACCTTTAATGGCAATTCATTGCACCTCATCCACCTAACTTAGCTTTAAATACATCAACTACTACAACCTTAGCTAGCTACTAGTACTACTACAGGTCTACAACCACCTTTCATTTACGTTATCATCACTCACACCAATTGAGAAAGACTTACATTGACTGAAGTATTAGTGAAGAAGAATCAACGTACGAGTGAGATAAGATGGCAGAGAAGATGGAAAAAGGCGGAGCTATGGTGGTGGAAAATGAACATGATGATCAGAGTGGTAAAATTAGCAGCATGCGTACGGCTGAGACACTCTTACGCTTGCTACCAATGGGTCTGTGTGTAGCTGCTCTTACTGTCATGCTCAAGAACTCTCAGACTAATAACGACTTTGGCTCAATTTCGTATTCCAATCTTGGAGCTTTCAAGTAAACTGCTTTATCTACTTTTTTTTTGTGTGTTTTTACATGTTTTTTTTATTTATCTATTTTTGTTTTTCAAGTAGATAAATACTCGTTATAAACCACTACATTGATTATCCAACCTTTTCTTTACGTTCACGCAAAATACATTGATTATGGTTTGGGTTGTAATTAGTCATGATTTTTTGCAGGTTAATAGTTCTGATTTTGGGGTTAACAGTCATAATCGGTTAATAGTTATGATATTTATCTTAACTAAAATGTCTAGTTGGATGGAAAACATCTTCGATAGAAGATATATAGTCTTCTAGGAAAACCATTTTCCAGAAAGCTGAGTTCTAGATTGAACTTTTTTTTTGGTTACAAGGAAAGTATGGAAAATGAATGATAACAGAGAGAAGATCAAGCAAACCAAATCAATGTAATAATGGAGAATGAGTGAGTACTCATGCCATGGTTGAAGAGAGAGATTAAATATTAGTGAGATAGATAGGACCTTTCAAAGTTTAGCCCATATTTTCCCTCTAAATCTCACTCAAACCAAACAAAGCAAAGTATATATGGAAAATTGTTTTCCTGGAAAACACTTTTCTCATAATCGAACACATCCTAATTAGTTGTAGCAGTTGAGTAATAGATGAAGAGTGAATTTTTGCATGATGTTGCAGATGCTTAACTAATTGGTCTGACGTTAATCCTTAGTGTCATACCGTTTTAATAGAGACTAGCTTATCTTTAGATTGACCCAATGTGTCTAATTTATTATTATTTTTTTTGGTACTAAAAGGAAACAAAAAATGGCTAATTTAATCATTTAACATATGTGGTTAACGTGAATAATCAAACTAATCGCCTAATCAAGTCGGCTATTCGTCTCTGGAAAAAGTTTGGATAACCTAAATGGCTGACAATTCTCATGAAAGAGATAAGAGAAATATAAGTTCAATATATAGAGACCAAAAAAATATTATGAGCATTATAGCCTTTTGTATGCTTTCTCTCTATGATTTCATGAGAGTTGCCATTTTTTATGATTACGCAATCGCCAACAATATATACTTCTTAATAGTGTATTAGAGTTGGATAATCAAACAATCGGTAGGGATGTTCATTACGAATATCCGATTCGAAATTTCGGATCGGGAAAAGTTGATCTGATCGGATATCCAAAAACAAAAAAAAAAATGAATTTTTTTTTTAAAAGAAAAGTTCATTAAATATGTTTTGGATCGGATCAAGATTATGGGATATTTCGGATATCTGGCCTTTTAAACATATATTTTCGGATATTGCGAATTGGATATCCGAAAAACTCCCATGTTTTGGATATGCGAAAATGAAAATTGTAAGATCTATATCCTATCTGAAACATCCGAAAAAAATAAAATTGTATAGGATATCCAAAAATCGGATTGGATCGACCGGATCATGAATCAGATCGATCAGATCGGATATTTTTGAACACCCCTACCAATGGGTAATATAGCTATTTCGAGAATGCAATATACACATTTGTTTTTATTTTGTTGTTTTGTGGTGTATATGTTTATTCTCTTAGAATTACTTTTTTCATCACAACAACTACTTATATGAGAAATCTATATATATATCTAAAACCCAAGACAAATAATTGTCATGCTGACACATGAACTCTTTCCTCCCTCCACACAATTAAATGAGACATTAAACAATAAAAATGTGTGTTTCAAGACTTAAATTCCTTGACCTCTCATTTGATATGCTAATGCAGTAACCAACTACACTAGAATGCTCATATTGGTTTTTGTGGAGGAAACAATCATTTATAGACAAATATTTGTGTTTTTGAAGACTTCAACTGCAAATCAGTAAATAATCCGGAGCGTATGGCCCGGGATAAGAGCCAATTACTCTTTATAACCCACCATCTATCCTTTGTGACTCCCTAAAAGTAAGCGAGAAGAGCAAAAAAGACAAAGATAGAACAGATTTTCATTGAATATGATAAAAATCCATAAAGATAAAAAAATAGGGGTCATATTTAAAGCCAATACACTTAAAAAGAATTTAAATGCCAATCTATCAAGTCACAACTTAATCTCTCCTGATCGTAGTTTCATAGGCGATAAACAAATAAACTATTATAATGGCAATAAGTTGGATATAAGTTTGTACCAAAAGTCTTGTGCCAATTCAAAAGTATACAAGTATACAACTCAATCCTCTTTGTATATTTTCATTATCATTTATTACAATATTTGAGGTATTATTCAACTGTCACGGAAAATCATGAAGAAAATACATGATAAATTCCTGGATAATTTGCCAAAAGGGACCTTAGAATTTTTTGTTTTTGCGAGAAGGGACCTTTAAAAAAAAATTGGCATTTAAAGGCCAAACAGCAAAAAATATTGTGACAAAGGACCTTACCACCGGTTTCCGACGTTGACCAATCTTTTCAGGCATTGACTTGCCTCAATGCTAAATGACACTCACCTAACTTTATAACTGCACTCCATCTAAATACCAAAAACAGACCCAACTCCCTGTCACTTGAACTCCTTTATTTCTCCCTCTCTATTTCTCTCTCCAAAATTTGAAAACCACCATTAATGATGGTGTGCTGCTGAATATTGAAAGACATCCAACTGATTAATTGCAAAAAGGTAAATTCACTGTACTATCCTTTATTAAAGTTTTCATCTTTAATCTCTTCATTGCACTAACACAAAACTTTTCTAAAATGGGGAGAAGCAGAGCAAAGCAGCGTAGGAGAGCAAGAAGGAGGATTCCCAACTACAAAATAATCCAAAAATGAAAAGGGTTTGAACAAAAGCTTGCAAAATCCTAATTAACCTTTGATTGAAAGAGCCAAAATTGAGATAAGAAATGGGAGATGAGGCAGAAAATGGTATTTGGGGTACAAAGAAGCAAATATAAGTAAGGGAAATTAGGAGGAAAAATTTGTCAAAGTAGGGCAAAAAAAGAGGGAAAAATTAGAATAAGAGTGCCATTTAGAAATTGAGGCAAGTCAATGTCTGAAAAGATTGGTCAACGTCGGAAACCGGTGGTAAGGTCCTTCGTCACAATATTTTTTGTTGTTTGGCCTTTAAATGCCAACTTTTTTTTTTAAAGGTCCCTTCTCGCAAAAACAAAAAATTCTAAGGTCCCTTTTGGCAAATTATCCTAAATTCCTTACATACACTATAAACGTGCTGGTTGCTAAACTATATCAAATCGCTAATATACTAGTAAGCATTTATCTGTCTCCAATTCTTACACAAACATCACGTAAGAAATTGATGCTCTACAGATACCTTGTTCATGCGAATGGCATATGTGCTGGTTACTCCCTCCTTTCTGCGGTGGTTACAGCCGTTCCTCGTCCTTCCACCATGTCTCGAGCTTGGACCTTCTTCTTTCTTGACCAGGTTAGAGTCAAACTTCTTATTCCATAATGATTATAACGAGGATCAAATAAACTGTGCAATTCATTGTAGCATAGTCTAGGCACTTCTATGCAAAACTAGTATTATTCCACCAAATGATCAGCTTTTTGGACCAAGTATTTTGCAAAGTATCAAATCATAAGCGTTGTTAATGTTAGGTTTTGGGTCATTTGATCCCATTTGAATTTTGATTATCTAAATTTCTTTTATATAAAACGACATAGTATGTATTCTGCTTTGGTAGGCCCCGCCTCAATTCCTCTTGTTTGTTTTTCTGCATTCTAACAACAAAAACTTTTGAGTGCAGCTGTTGACATATGTAATATTAGGGGCTGGAGCAGTATCGACAGAAGTAGTGTACTTAGCATACAAAGGAGACGAGGCCATCACCTGGAGTGCAGCATGTGGCTCCTTTGGAGGATTTTGCCACAAGGCTACAGCATCAGTTTCCATTACTTTTGTTGTGATGTTATGTTATGCTGCACTTTCTCTCATCTCATCTTACAGGTTGTTTAGCCGGTTCGATCCGCCTAGTAGCCACTCCAGCAGCAAAGGCACCGAGATGACCGCCCGCCTTCCATGATCAACAACAGTACCCATTCCAGCAACAAGAAGACTCAGGTGGCATGGCTTTGAAGATATGTATGATATTGAAGTTGACAGACCCGGATATATATATCGTTGTGTATTTGTGTTAACTACTACTCTGTAAAACTCTTAACTGTGTGTACTTGGAATGTAAGTAATGTACTCTCTCAAAATCTCAGATAAAGTTGAGGTTTGCGGAACAAGAATGCTAAAAGTCTAAGAGTATGTACGAGTACAACCAAGCAATGTACTCTCTCATCACTCTCTTTCTTTCATCACATTCTCCACTATAAGATTCTCGAAACTTTTAAGAGCTAGTAGCCTAGTATCATATACTGCTGTCTACTAGGACTGCTACAGCAAGTGTTATTGTAGACAAGTGCGAAGTTGCAGCTGACAAACATTAGGATTTAGTGACTGAAATGATTAACAAAGTTCGCTGTTGTTAGTCACCAAAAGTATTTAGATTATTTGTATAAACAATTTAAGGGTATATAAAACCCTAGCCTCCTCCCTTCTCTCTTTTCTCTTTAAAACCCTAGCCTCTCCTACCCCTTCTTCATCAGTTAAGGGCAGGTACGGTCCTGAAGGGTATTTGGAGGGGCAAAGGACAAAGGCCCAAGGCTAAAAGTGGCCCAATCCTCTAGGTTTTAAAATAGAACTAGGAAAAAAAAACTAAAAACTAATCTCACACGCGTGTTCTTCACTAAACTGAGAAAAAAATTCCTCATCTTCTACTCTTCTTCGGTTCTTCACTCCTCTCTCTCTTTCCAAGATCCATATTGAAATCTTCTTTTAATTTCCAAAATTTTCTCTAACCTCCATCAAACTCGTTGAAAATTTTCATATTGCCCAAAAAATTAGCTGTTAAATTTCCCTTAAATATGACAACAGGAATTTTGCTCTACAATTTATATAGGGAAGAATTGGATTTCTATTATGCAATACTCATAAGATTTAGTCTCAATCAGTGAAATTATTAAGATATTATGAAATTAAGAATATGAATAAGGTTTTTGGGAATTTTTTCGATTCTGATTTGCCTAAGTGACTTTTGAGTTTCGAGTGCTTTGTTGGGGTAACTTAATCGTCGGATTGCTCTACCTCTACTGATGCCTGACGGTCAGAGGGTTGTCGGTGGTTTCCGTCAGCTGGAGCCCATCGCTTGTTGTCCTACTGTCCTACGACTGCTAAGTCATTGTTGCAATTCGCGCTGTCATAGTGCCGCTGCCGGATTATCTTAATAATTCACTTGTTCAAGGTGTTGTTATTCCATTTCTATTTCTGTAATATGATTTGAGTATTTTGTATTTAATTTATTTTATTTGCAAATTACAATGTTGCTTAAAAAACATTATTTATCTAGAAGTGAAAAAAGGAAAAAAAAAAAAGAAAAATTGTTGAAAGAGTTGTTAAATCACAGCAAGGCGCTATTGACATATTTGTTGTTAGAAATGTGGTTCATGAAAATTTAGATCAACCAAATGAAAATTTACATGATGAAGTCAATGACAATAATGAAAATGTTCCAAACGAGCCTATTGATGTTCTAAATGACTCTAATTTTCCAAATGTTGATATTATTGACATTGATGAAGAACTACCAATTCCTACTAATTAATAATGGTATTGATGAAGAACAAGAAATTCTTTTTGTGGATATTTATGATCCTAAGAATTGGACTAACCTTGATGACAAAACAAGACACATTATAGTTGAAAAGGGGCCTATAAGAGAATTAAATCTTGACTTTCCTCTTGATGATTATAATAGGCATTTTTCATACGCTTATTTTTCTAGGAAGTTGAACAATGGTGAGACTAGTGATAGAAAATGGTTGGTTTATTCTGAACATGTTGACAAAGTGTTTTGTTTTTGTTGCAAGTTGTCCAAGTCTGCTATTACTAGCAAAAGTTTGTTAGCAAATGAGGGTTTATGTGATTGGAAGTGTATTAGTGAGAGACTCAAACAACATGAAAATACCGAGCATATGAATAATATGTTACTTGGAATGAAATGAGAGTAAGGCTATATAAGAATGAAACAATTGATAAAAACTTGCAAGAAGTGATTATAAAAGAGAAAGATCGATGGAGGCAAGTTTTAAATACTTAGAATATTTTCGGTTGTGAAATGTCTTGTTACTCATAATTTGGCTTTTAGAGGATCCAATGAAAAACTATATCAAGATAGTACTAATGATTTCTTAGGATTGATTGAAATGATTGGAAAATTAGATGTGATAATGCAAGATCATATTAGACGCATTCAAAATCGTGAAATTCAATTCATTATCATTATCTTGGGCATAAAATTCAAAATGAATTGGTCTCTCTTTTAGCGAATAGTGTGAAGAGTTCTATAATCAAGACTATCAAAGAGGTAAAATATTTTTCCATAATTCTTGATTTTACTCCGGGTATTGCTCATCAAGAACAAATGACTTTGATAATACAATGTGTGAATATGACAACAAAGAAGATAAAAATTGAAGAGTACTTTTTAGAGTTCCAAGAGGTAAATAATACATCGGAATTGGGACTTTTTATTGAATTACAAAATGTTTTAAAGTCTCTTGATGATAATACAAGGGGTTAAGGTTATGATAATGGTTCCAGTATGAAAGGGAAGCACCAAGGTGTACAAAAATGTTTACTTGAAGTAAACCCGAGAGCATTATATATGTCTTGTGCTTATCATAGTTTGAATCTTGCTCTTAACAGCGACATGGAAAATTCTTGCACTAGAGCTATTTCATTTTTTGGAATTGTTCAACGCAGATATAATTTGTTTTCTGGTTCTACAGAAAGATGGAAAATTTTGCTGGATAATGTTTTCGATCTTACTTTGAAATGTTTATCTAATACTCGTTGGGAGAGTCGAATAAAAAGTGTTAAATTAAAGCTATTAGATTTCAAGCTCCCCAATTAAGATTGACTTTGTCAATTTTATATGATTCTTGTGGTAATGATGCAAAGTCCAAGAGTGAAGCAGAGTCTTTATATAACGCACTTGGGAGTTTTGAGTTTTTGCTTGGTATGGTTATTTGGTATGAGATTCAATTTGTTATAAATAAAATGAGAAAGAAATTGCAATTTAAGTCAATGTGTATCGACACCACCATAGAACAAGTTGAAGGTATGTTGTCATATTTCGAAAAGTTTAGAGAGGAAGGCTTCACTTCTAGTATGAATATTGCTAGAAGTATTACACTTGATATGGATGTAGAGCCTACGCTTCCTACAAAATGTCGTGTTACTAGAAAAATACATTTTGATGAAAATAATTAAGAGGATGAACAAAACCAGTCTCCTGAATAATTATTTAGACTGAGTATTTTTTTTTTGTTGTTGTTGATATGGCAACTACGTACTTCTTTGAAAAGCATATTTAAGCAACTAAAAACTTTGAAAAGTATTTTTGGATTTTTGTTTAATCAAACAAGTTAAGGTCATCGGAGGAAAAAGAATTAAGAGAATGTTGTGTTATTTTTCATTCTACTTTTTCTCATGGTGATTCATTTGATGTGGATTTGAATGATCTTTACTCCTAATTGAAAGTGCTACAATCTACTTTGCCAAATAAATTAATGTTAACCACTGAAATTCTTGAGTTTGTAATATGCAGATTGTTATCCATATACTTCAATCGCTTATAGAATTTTTTTAACAGTTCCGGTGACTGTGGCATCGGCTGAAAGAAGTTTTTCAAAGTTAAAGTTCATCAAAACCTACTTGAGGTCCTCCCACAAGAACGGTTGAATGGTCTTGCAGTTTTATCAATAGAGAAGGAACTTTTGGAAAACATCGATATTGATAATATCATTAATGATTTTGCATCTCAGAAAGCTCGTAGAACCCTTTTTTATGATATTTTATTATCATGTATTAGATGATGGCATATGAGTTGCTTGAACAATTTTTTTTGGTAAATTTATTTGCAAATTTGCATTCGCTTGAACAATGTATTTATTTCATAGAACTACTATCAAATGTTTTTACTTTTTTCTCTTATAAATTGTATTTTTAAAGGGGTCCCCAATCTACTATTTTACGTAGGGTCCCAAAAATATCTGGATCGGGCTGGTTAGGGGTTGCCATCTATAATTTCATCCATGGTAAGCCCCTTTTCCCCTTTTGTTTTCAGTTTGTAGTTCATTTCTTGTTTTGTTGAATAAATTAGTATCTCTTTATGAGATTTCTTCTAACCTTGTTATGGGATTTTTAGTCTCTGTTGTAGAGATCTCCTTCTCCCTTATGAGAGTTGTGAGTATGATTTTTTTTTATTTTTAGGTATAAGAATATGTTCTTATTGATTGAAGTTCGAGACTCAACATGAAGGTATTGGAATCTCGGATGCGGTTAACATGGCTCGATCAAGAATGTTCTTTTCAAACTATGTCAGAATGATAGACCTCCTCATCAATAGTTGTTTGATTCAGCAAATACAAGGGGGTTGCGCTATATATTGCTCGATCTGGTTCATTACAGTTTTTTGAAGACAAATTTGATTTAACCTTGTTTAATTGTATCTTGTTTTTTTTAATTGTAGATATCGTTTGGCCTTCAATTAATGAAATTTCTCTTTCAAAAAAATTAAGGGTATATGGTGAATTTTAGAAACAATAATGATATACTTCCGCCGTTTCATAATTGTTACAACATACCCCATTCACTTTTCCTAATAAACCCATGTGAAAAAGGGAGAGATAGAAATAGATAAAAAGTAGGATCTATATGTGAAAAAAGAGAGATAGAGAGAAGATATTACCAAATACGAAAATGTTGCAATTGATATAAAACTTCTAATTAAGGGAACGTTGCAATTAAAGAAAAAGGGAAGTATATTTTGGCTTTACAACACACGTTTCTTCTAGTACATAAATGAAAAATTTAAAACTTGGGCATATCAGGTGAAAATTTTGAAGTAATTGTCCTTCGATCAAGTTGAAAATTACTAATAACAAACATAGGATTACATATGAAGGTTATTTATTGATTTGGATATTTTATAGTGTGTTTGCAAAAACCAACTACGATATGTAGACCCGACCAATGCGTTTAGGCTTACAATTAACTATATCTAAATGCTATGAGGTCACACATAACAAGTTAATGAACTAGTATTTTGGCATGGGTGATGCCGCGGCCCGCGGACAGTTATAATTATCAAATATATTATTATTAGTAAGTTTCATAATTGATTCCATAGCTTTTTGTAATTCTTTCTAGTTCGTTCAAAATTGCAAAATGAAAGTTATGGCATGATTAGTTGTTTTTTTTTAAGAAACTTATTCCAAGGAATTGGGGATAAAAATAACATTATGAATGAATTGGGGTAAGAGAATGTTATTGCCTTAATAAAAGTGTAAGAGATCAAAAGGATTGTCTATGTATTTACAGTTTAGATAATTATAAGACTTTATATGTTTTACTTTGAAACAATAAATATTAGAATATAGTAGATTGGTGGTTAAACTCTCAAATTTTATTTCAAAGGTCATGTGTTCGGATCCTGCTAATAACACATTGTTAATAATTTTAATGAGATCATAAACTTGCGTATTAGAAGCTTAAGAAGAGTGACACGTAGCACATACATTGGAGAGTAACATATGGCAACGTCCCTTTAATATGAACACCTTTAAATATTTTCGTTTGGAAAAAGGAAAGAATCCTAGTATATGACTATAGTTCGAATCTCGATCTTTACACAGTTATGAAAATATTAGGAAAATCTTTTGAAAGGTTGCTTGTCTCTAAGTATTTTATTCTATAAATTAGCTCAACACCTGTGATGTGCATGCTAATTGTTTGCATTTATTTTTCCAAAAAAAAAGTTTAATGAGTATGAATTCAACACAAAAACAACCAATAAAGTGACATATAATTATTTAAAAAAGAAGCATTTATCGTATAATATGCAACAAAGTAGAAGATAAGACAATTGTGAGTGACTATATTAATAAATTGAAAGTAAAACTAAACATATAAATTCGAAGTTTTGATAGTACTTATTACACATTCTGAAATACTTCCTTATATATTGCATCTGTGGTAACATTTGAGTTCCCATGCTCTTTATCATAGATTAAAATCTTCAAACCCTTTTTGCTTGTAATTCTTGATACAGTAACATAGAATTATCCATGGTTGAATACTCGCCGAGAGAGATATAATCCTACGTGAGTTAGAGACTGTCCTTGACTTTTATTTATCTTTACTACAAACCATATAACCAATGGAAACTGTAATCCCCCACATTTTTAAAGGATTTTCATAAATATATTAAAGTATTTATGTAGTTATATTTAAATCCAAATGAGTTTGGAAAATGATTTGACTTTAAAAAGGGTTGACTATTTTTAAAAGTCAACTAAAAATATTTTCATAGCTTAATAAAATTGAAAATGTTTTAATTAAGCATGTCTTAATAAAAGCTTTATATTTAAAAAGAAGTTTAATGGAATCGAAACTCCTAAAAGGATAAAAAGGAAAAGAGTCATATTGATGATTAAAGTCCTAAGTTGATCATCTTATTAGTCATCAAATCTTTTTAAATCTTATCTCTTTTCCTAAACCTAAAAAGATTAGCGAGTTAACTACCTTCTAAGGACTCAAAGTATTCATCTTTTTTCCGTTAAGGACCTAAAGTAATTTTTTGCTCTTCCAAGGGATTATTTAAAACATAACTTGACACCGTTAAGTTAGTAAACACCAAAAACAGAAAAATTAATTCAATACAAAAAAAATCAACTATTAAGCTAAAATTTTCTGAAAAACAAAACTATTAAGCTATGAATATTCCAAATCTGTTAGGAGCAACAGAAAGTCATAAAGTTCAACATTTCCACTAAACATGTTTGTCATAAATTGATTTTCATTGCATATCTAAATCCAAACAAGAAACAAAGGCCTAAATCTTCTAAGATATAAATTTCTCATATTATATTACTCCAAAAGAAAAAAAAAAATACCAGAGGCCTAAATCTTCAAAATATACAGTTTTTCATCAAGTAACATCCAAAGTCACTCCTTTAAAAAAAACGAAAGTCACCAAATTTTCAGATGTTGTAGTCAAGTCCACCTCCCTGCATATATTTTCAATAAAAAAAAAGTTTATATATGAGTAAAATATAATTAGTGTACTAATTGAATAACTTTCAACAAATCATACAATTACCTGATAATAGTATTTAGAAGTGGAGGCAGAGAACCATGGTGCTCTAGTGTTGTTACTTTGTGACATGTCTGGAACAGTTTCATGATTAGAGGTGATGGAATGCAAGGTATTATGCCCTTCATTATCATTATACACCGCTACACCTCCCCTTAATGGTTGCACCTAAAAATAAAATTGAGGGGATTAGTCTAAAGTAAACTAATGCAAATAAAATTACAAACCAAATTTCACACTTACAGTTGCAAGTCTTTGAAACCCATTTGGATATGTATAGATTCCAATCCCTGTTTGGTGCATAGGTACATGTGAGTGTTGAGTAGGAAGGCTTGAATTTTCAAACCCTTGTTCTTGCCGCCCCTTCCTCTGTTGTGGCTTTGTTTGCTGTTGTTTTTGGTTCTTAGATGGAGCAAAATTTAATATATCTTGATCATTCTTACAAGTTCTGATGTTATGACCTTGTTGTCCACATTTTGTGCATGACATTTCACTCCCCACCTTGCTTATTTTTCTCCCTCTAACAATCTCACCAGCTTGTAATCTCCTTTTCTTTTTTGGTCTACAAGCATTTACCTTTTTGACAGGAGGTGGTTGTATGGAGTATTGTGATGTTGGCCACACTTGGGGGCCACTAAGAGGCTCTAAATTAAACTGATATGCTTTTAAATAGTTGCACTTATGAAACCAATCTGCCACATATTGCTCTGGAGGATCACCATTCTTCCATATTGCAGCTACAACATGATTGCAAGGAATGCCACTAACTTGCCACGCATTGCAGCTACAAGTTCTATTCAACAAGTTGACAACATATTTGACTTGTGTGGCTCCTTCTCTCACACCAAAAGAGAATCTCCCATCCCAATAAGCTGCCCATCCTCTTGCATGAACTTTAGAAGTCTCAAGCTTTTGTTGAATCCTAGGACATAAGAACCATTGCTTACCATTGAACATGTCTCTCTTCTTATGTAACCTCTCCATTAAACCTTCCCTAATATCCTCCAGCATAGTAATTATGGGTTTGTGCCTGGAATTGAGGATATAAGCATTAAAGACTTCACTCATGTTATTGTCAACACTATCACACTTGCTAAGAGGGCTATAAAAAGCTCTACACCATTTCTTGTAGTTTCTGTTTAACAAATCTTGTGCAGCAGCTTCATTTAAGTTTCCGAAATCAGCAACTCTTTCTTTGAACTCATTTTCAGTTGTAGACTTTGCAATTCTCCAAAAATGTTTCCTATATTCTTTTCCCCCACCAAACTTCTCCCTAAAGTTGCAGTACACATGCCTGGCACAACATCTCTTTTCTGCTTCAGGAAATATCTCATCAATAGAATTAATCAGACCCTTTTGTTGGTCTGACATAAATGTGTAGCCAGCCCCTCTAGTAGTTTTCAAGTCAGCAGCCAATAAACTTAGAAACCATGTCCAGTTCACCCCATTCTCAATGTCAACAATTGCCCAAGCTACGGGAAAGAATTGGTTGTTACCATCTCTACCAACAGCCACTAAAAGTTGACCTCCATAAGGGCCTTTCAAAAAGCAACCGTCGAGTGAGATAATTGGTCTACAACCATTAAGGAATCCTTGCTTTAGAGCATCAAAGCACAAGTACATGGCCTTAAATTGACCACCCTCTAACTTGAACTTGACATTATTATTAGGATTTGAACTAAGAATCTCTGCTGCATATCGAGGAAGAAGCTTAAATTGTTCCTGATACTCTCCAAGCACCATTTTTTGTGCTTCCTTTCGAGCATTATGGGCCATTTTAATTGAAATTTTTAAACCCCATTCATTCCAGATAGTATCAACAATCTCTTGCATTTTCCAATATGGATTTATCTTAAACTTGTTATGGTAGTGATTAGCAATCCATCGACGACTTATTTTTTTAGATTTTTGAGTCCTGCCACAGTTATGTGCCCCATTGTACGTCTTGACTCTAAAAGTCTTCTTTTTCCCATCCCAAGAAGCCCAAATAGACCACTCACAACCAGTAGCCTTACACTTTGCTCCCACCCTATCTTTATGGTTCTTTGTAAATTTCACATCTTTGCCATTATTCACACAATAGTCACTTAAGGCTTTCTTGAATTGATTTGCATTAAGAAAGTCCATACCAACTGAGAAATATGTGTTTTGAGGTGTAGTTCCAGGTTTGTATGATATGTTATGCAGCTTAGAAGACTTGTTTGAAGGCGGTGGAACCAAAAAACCAACATCATCTTCATCCGACTCCTCATATGTGCTATTAAATCCAGAGGAGTCTGATGCCTCTACATCACTCCCTACATTCAGTTTATCATTTCCTCTCCTTGCAGCAACTCTCTTCAAATAATCTAGTTCTTCTTCAAGCTCATTTTCCAACTTTTTGTAATGTTTAATTCTGTCCCTAGCTTCCATCACTTCAACATCCTCTAAATCAGATCCATTCTCATCATAATCAATGTCATCATTCACCATGTTGTCATTAGCTTTAGTGTTTTCTATAAACGTTGATGCATTCAATAGAGACATGAAAGGCACATTAACATTAAATCCATTGAGATCAATCTCATACTGGTGCTCCAAGTATAAATGTATACAACCATACTCCATTAATAAACTAACAAAATTGCTAACATCATCATCTAAAAACCTAATACCATTGTCGAAATCAGAAATAGCAGGATCAAGATAGTGCATTTTAATGACATTGTTGTATTCTAAAGAACAAACCATTGTTTTGACATAGGCATAATCAATGCAATTCGGCAAATCGTTAAAGACGGTAAGTTTACCACCCACATAATCCATTTTGTGAAGCTTCTGCCAATACCCTCCATGATGTATCACTACTTCAGGTTTATCAACCATATTAATCTGGATTACATGACATGAAAATAGAATTTAAGAATACAAAATTAGAGCATGAAACTAATTAAACATGAATTATATATGTTAGCACACTTGCTTTCACTTGGTATTGGGAAACCTTAGTTTTACATGTGATGATTGATTAAAAAAAAAATTATAAAGCTCCTTTAGTCCAAACCTAACTTTCATATATTTCGTTTGTTTAGTACTGTATGTATTGCTAAATGATTTCCCACGCTAGATTATCTTCTTCCTGCTTTTATTTTTCAATCTTATTCATGAGTATTATATACTTGCTTTAATTTTAAGTCTAAGTAATTTTAAGTCTAAGTTTTCTCTTTCTTTTGGCAAAGTTTCAAATTTCTCATCAAAAATTTCAAGATGAAATCCAAATCAAATTTTTTTAATCTAAGCACAAAATAACATCTTAATTAATCATATTTTTTAGTCAATTTAATGGCACAAACATACAATTTTTGCAGAAGATGATAATTAATCCAAGAAGAGAGAACAAAAATATAAGAAAAAAAAATTATATGATAGCAAAGGAATTGAATTTTCTCACCTTCACAGATTTGCTTTGATGAACATAAAAATAGAGATGAATGAGTTTCTATTGATGAAGAAAGTGATTTTTCCTCTTCTTGTGAGTTGTGACTGATGTTTCCTCTTCTTGTTTATGAAGAAAGTGAATAAGTGATCTTTTCTCACGAGTGGGTAAGTGTAAAGGAAGTTGTAGGTTTCTTTTATTTTTTTTATTTTTTTTTGCAGCATTTTTTTTTTTGCCGTTAGTTTAAGCTAGTATATTTAACGTCTGTTAGTGTTGATCCTCTATGGGAGCAAAAAATTACTTTAAGTCCTTAACGGAAAAAAGATGAATACTTTAGGTCCTTAGAAGGTAGTTAACTCAAAGATTAGCCTTTATGTAAATATCCTAAAACCCAATTATTTCACCCTACACACTTATTTTTTCAGAATCACGCCACTTTCTATTCTCTCTCTTCATGGTTTTCTTTTTCCTCTCTTCACTCGTTTTTTCTTTCACCCGAATCTGATTGGCCATATTTCTCATAGTTCCGTTAATTTTTAGCCAAAACTTCTTCTTGAAAGTTGTAGATCTCGAAAAGTTATTGAAGTTAGGCTCAAGAATCACTCAATTCCGATTCTTATTCTATTAGTTATGGCCTCTGCAAGTTTCGCAATTCTGCTGCCATATTTCACTCGCGAATTCGGTATATTGCTCTTTTTCTTCCTTTTTCCTTTTGATTCTTTTCCTCCTTATTGTTTTGGTTGTTTTCTTTTCTTGTTCTCTAAGATTCCATTAAAGTATTAGTTTTACATTATTTTATTATTTTTAGCATGTTTATGATTTAAATTATTATTTTATATGAAGAATATATTTTCGGTTTTCATATGTATAAAAATAATAATTTCAGATTTATTATTTTAGTTATTATTATGAAAGATATAGTTTTTAGGGTTTTTAATCGCTAGAAACTATATATTTAAAGAATAAATATGAGTTTTGATTAGAATATGATTTTTATATGCATTTAAAATATTTTCAGAAGGTTTAGAAAATTTTATAAATGCTGGAAATTCAGAAAGTTAGTATTTTAAGGCTTTTAATGATTTTTAATCACTAGAATAGTTGTACTATACTAAGGATTAAAAATAACGAGGGTTTATATTATAAAAACGATTTTTAAAGACGTTTAAAAAGGTTTGGGACGTTTTAAAGTTGCTGTATTTTTTTTTAGTTCAAGTATTTACTTGATTATTTTATTGTTGTAGGCGGAGAATTTATAGTAGGGGACTTTTAGAGAGTAAAAGTGGCCTACCGTTTCGTTTACACAAGGTACGTACATAGTCTACGTGCTATGTGGTTAGAAACATGCTTTAGGGATGTTTTTATTTTGTAGTATCATGTATAGGACCTTGTTGTTCATATATATGATTTACTGAAATTGCTTTACATGTTACTTGCCTGTGTGCTACATGTAAACTAAGAATATGTATGAGTAAGATTGTTTGTATGGAAATTTGATGCAAGCAGATAAGTTTAGTTTTGGTATTAATTCGTGAGTGAATTAATGTAAGTGGGTTAGAATCATGTGTTACATAGATTCTTTGAGATTATTTATTTATCTTATAAGAACCGTGGATCTTATTTGGTAATTTTGAGTTATACCTATATAAAGGTACATTTACTGTTGGCTAGGTTCAACAGGCAAGTTAGCAAAGAATAAAAGAAGTTAAAAGAGTCCTGAATGATAAGTTGTGAACTTGTTAATTCTAAGATTAAAAGGAGTTTCGTGATCTTATGTGATTATTAGTTATATGTGTTGTGTGCTTGGTTGGTGTCAACACAAGTATTAAAATGAATGCAACGTAAAGTGAAACGAGATAGGTTATAGACTTTAGACTGGTGCACGTCTAGAGTTGGACACTAAGGGTTGGGATACATAGTCCGCCGTGATATGTATTTTCCTAGGATTGGATTGATCACCTTTCCTTTTAGCTCAAAGGTTCCTCGATATCGCAGGTCAATTGGAAATTGTGGTAGCTCCCATATCTCCTACTTCAGTATAGACAACTCGTCCCATAACTATTCCATTTAAAGAAGAAATAAAAGTTTAGAGTCCAGTTCAGTAAGAGTCATCTGCAGTTTGTTATATGCTTATTATTATTTATGTTGTAGTATCATGTTTAGGATTATTTATGCCTGATATGTAGTACTCAGCTTTGCTGATTACATGCTTGTTTGTGTGTGTGATCATGGCTTTGCCTATTGATCCTGTGATGATCCTTCTGGTGAGCAGAGTCAGTATTGATTGCATTACAGGTTTGCAGATGCATGCATTGGGAATCTGGAATGGAGAGGCTTATCTTAGCATAGTTGAAGTTGTTTTCGTAGGGAATTTTACTTAAGTTTGAGTTTTTAGTTGGTGTCTTTAGTTCAACAGTTGTCATTTATTTCATAAGTTTAATAAAGTTGATTTTTTTTAGAATTGTTTCCGCTGCAAAATTCTGAGTAAGCCGAAACGTTTTACACGGGCGATAATGCCTGGGTAATTCTCTAGATTTGTTATAAAAGTATTTTCTAGAAGAGAGAATTATCGGGGTGTTACAAAGTGGTATCAGAGCTTTAGGTTAGTTTAAGACTTATAGGCGCCTAACTAACATGCTTATTAAGTGACTTTAGTTTTAAGTTACCTAGCTTATGGTTATTTGAAGGAAACCTTAGTATGCTCCTACGTTTCATTTCGAAAAGTGAGACAAAATATTTTGAGGATCAAAATTTTTTTTTGAACCGATTTTTTCGAAAATTCGAGTTCGAAATTCTCTTCCGAAAATTTTACGAGTTCGAATTTTTTTTTCGAAAAACGTGCTGAGTCCGAAAAAAAAAAAAAAAATTTCGAGTAACATTTTTTTTTCGAGTAACCTTGGAGTCCAAATTTTTTCGAAAAAAAAAAAATATTTTAGGCACAAAAGTAATGTTATTTTAAAAAGTGTCTGCATTATTTTCATGCCTTTAAGGTTTATAGTTAGCATTGTGAGAATGGGTAGTATAAGAAGGGCATATAGGATAGAAATATTATATGCCTGCATTGAAAATTAGTTCAGCATCATCATTATTTTCTTCCCTGCAAATAAGTGCATTATTTTTTCTTCCCTGCTAATGATGCATGAATGTTTTTCTTCCCTGCTAATGTTATATCCTTCTTGCCTGTAAGGTGTTATATTTTACATGCCTTTGTTTTTGTTTACCTTGTTATTTGTGGGAACACGTTAGAGAGAGTGCTAAACCATTATAGGTTTATTTGTTGTAGATCCCTAACATGTCTGCCAGACAAGTTAATAGAATTGTCAGGCAAAGTTAATAGAGTAGGAAGCTATCATAACCCAATTATATTGAGTGATGATGAGAATGTTCGATGTATGAGCCTGAAGTTATAGTTACATTAGCCTGGAGATCATTTGCATTATGGTTAAAAGTAGGTATCCTGTTAGCGATATATGAAGTAATTCAAGAGTTTGATTGTACTAGAGTGCAAACTGAAAGGACATCTACATATTATTTGGAGACTTATTGAGCGATGTAGTGTTTTAGAGATGGATGAAATGGACATCAATCCAAAAGGATTTGAAGATCTACTAGATCTAGGAATTCAGATTATTATTGTTATAATTATTAATTATACATTTGAAGAGAAATGTTTACTCCGTATAAAGGAAAAAGGATGAGAATGATAGTGTAATCCTAGAGTATTTATTTATGCTTTAAGATTAGTTGTTGGAAAGTAGTCAAGCTACAATGGTTTAAATTTCCTTATTCTGATATTTTGAGGAATAAGTTGGTTATTTTGGATTGGGAGAATATTCTTATTATCGATTGAGGAATAGAAGTTATTATTTCTTTATATGAGTGAGTAAGAATTTATTCTGGGCACGTGATGGGAATATTTTTATTATTTAAATTTTCATTATGTGATGATATTTTTGCTTGCTTGTTTCTACTTGCACGTTGATGTGAATATATTTTACATGATGATTAGTGATTATTAGAGAACACTTCATGTTGGAACTTAGTGAATTGTTGTTGATGCGATCTTTAATGATCAAATCAAATGTTGCCTTATTAGATGGACATGTAAGTTATGCTGGAACCAAAGTAGAGTTACGTTAGATTTCAGTCGCGAAGTAGAGCGTCAAACAATAATGATGCCTTAGCATCTGCTATTCGCCTGTTGGCAAAGAATTTGACTCGAACAAGTTGAGTGTCCCGATTCTGCTGGGACATGTTTGAGAGACTAGCTAAGATTAAACCGCCATACCTTAAGGGGTAAGCTGACCCTAACCTCTTAAAGAGTCGGATTAGGGCGTTTAAAAGATTTTTGGGGCTGTGAACTGTCCTGAGAGTGTGAAAGTAGGTCAAGTTATATGTATCTGAAAGATGAGACTGACTTATAGTAGAAAGAGAATGAGACTAGACTCGTATTATGAAAGAGTTTATTTGGGAATCCTTTATTGCTGCTTTAAGAGAAAAGTTTTACCCTGCTTTTATGAGGAAACTAAAAGCCAGAAGTTTACAAACCTTAGGATGAGAAGTATGACTATCTCTAAGTATTATAGAAAGTTTATAGCTAGTTTGCATTTGAGGTAATAGCCACTAGGAGTTAAAGGCTCATGATTTGAGCAAGCTTTGATTGAGGAAATTCAATTGGGTTTAGTAGATTTTGAAGTGTTGATTTGCCTATTAGCATACCTATTGGAGAAATCATAAGGTATACCGTTGTTTAGAAATTGCCTTTAAAGATAGGAGACTTTGTATTTCCGTCTGACTTAATAGAATTCAATTTGGGAGACCATAGATGTGATTCTTGGGATGAATGGTTATACTTTACAAGGCAACATTGATTGTGAAGTTCAAAAGTAGTGTTGAGAAACCCTTCGGGAAAATTGACCTCATATAGACGATTTGGGAAACCTAAGAATTTGGAGTGATCTCTGCTATGCAAGTGCAGAAGTTGATGAGAAAGGGGTGTGAGCTATTTTTCTGTAGCGTGCAAGATGTGAGTAAGAAGCTGAGTTAAAACTTGAGGATGTTCCATAGTAATGAGTTTATGGACGTATTTCCAGTGAAATTTCAGGTATGCCGCCTGCAAGAGCTGTTGAGTTTACCATAGACTTAGTTCCTGGAACTGCACCTATATCTAAGGCACCTTATAGAATGGCACCTCCTGAGATGAGTGAGTTAAAGACACAATTGCAAGAACTTTTGGATAAGGGTTATATCAGACCTAGTGCATCGCCTTGGGGAGCTCCTGTTTTGTTCGTGAAGAAAAAGGATGGGAGTATGAGTTATGTATGACTATAGGGAGTTGAACAATGTTACCATAAAAACAAGTACCCTTTGCCTAGAATAGATGACCTATTCGATCAATTAATGGAGCGAGTGTGTTCTCGAAGATTGACTTACGTTCAGGATATCATCAATTGAGGGTAGTCGATAAGGATGTACCTAAGACTGCCTTTAGAACGCGTTATGGTCACTACGAGTTCACTGTAATGCCATTTGGGTTAACCAATGCTCCTGCTATATTTATGGACTTGATGAATAGAATCTTTCATGAGTTTTTAGATAAGTTCGTAGTGGTTTTCATTGATGACATTTTGATATATTCGAGGAATGAAACCGAGCATGATGAACATTTGAGGACTACTTGGAAACCTTGAGGAAGAACCAACTATATGCCAAGTTCTCTAAGTGTGAGTTTCGTTTGGAGAAAGTAGCATTCTTGGGTCATTTTGTGTCTAAGGAAGGAGTCTCTGTAGATCCTGCTAAGATTCAAGCTGTGAGTGAGTGGCCAACTCCAAAGAGTGTGACTGACATTAGAAGTTTCTTGGGTTTAGCTGGCTATTATAGGAGATTTGTGAGGATTTCTCGAAGATAGCGACCTATGACTAATTTATGAAAAAGGAGTCCAAGTTTGAGTGGAATGAGAAGTGTGAGGAAGCTTTCAGATCTTGAAGGATCGTTTAACCACTGCACCTGTCTTAACCCTACCTGATGGGAATGAGGGATTTGAGGTCTATAGTGATGCTTCAAGAATGGTTTGGGTTGTGTGTTGCAACAGAATGGTAAGGTAATAGCTTATGCGTCGCGTCAATTGAAACCTTATGAGGCTAATTACCCTACCCATGATCTAGAGTTAGCTGCCATAGTGTTTGCATTGAAGATTTGGAGACATTATCTTTATGGAGCAACTTGCAAGATATTTACAGACCATAAGAGCTTGAAGTACATATTTACCCAAAAAGACTTGAATATGAGGCAAAGAAGATGGCTAGAGTTGATTAAGGATTATGATCTAGACATCCAGTATCATGAGGGGAAAGCAATGTGGTTGCTGACGCCTTGAGTCGGAAATCGAGTCATAGCTTGAGTGCTTTGATAGTCCCTGAGGAGTTGTGTAGAGATATGCAAAGGTTGAACCTAGAAATTTTAAATCCTGGGGAAAGTGAGGCTAGACTTAGTAATCTTTCTTTGGGAGTGTCAGTTTTCGATGAGATTATTGAGGGTCAAGTGGGGATGAGCATCTAGATAAGATAAAGAGAAAATGAAGCAAGGTAAGGAAGTAGACTTCAAGATTCATGATGATGGGAGTCTAAGGTTTAAAGGGAGATGGTGTGTACCACAGAAGTGCAATGACCTTAAGAGACGTCTTATGGATGAGGGGCAAAACTCCTATTCTGTGCACCCTGGGGGTGACAAGTGTATAAGGATCTTAAGGTGAATATTGGTGGCCGAACATGAAGCGAGAGGTAGCTGAGTATGTGTCTAAGTGTCTAACCTGTCAGAAAGTGAAGATAGACCATAAGAGCCCATGGGGAAAGTCCAACATAGAGGTTCCTGGATGGAAGTGGGATTCGATTTCTATGGACTTTGTGACTGCCTTACCCAAGTCGAGGAGTGGAAATGATACCATTTGGGTTATAGTGGATAGACTGACCAAGTCCGCTGTTTTCATACCTATTAAGGAGACATGGAAGAAGAAGCAACTCGCTCAACCTATATCAAGCATGTAGTGAGATTGCAGGAGTTCCAAAGGACATTATTCCGGATCTGACTCTAGATTTCTATCTAAGTTTTGGAAAAAGGTCCAATCAAACCTTGGGACAACATTAAAGATGAGTACCGCCTTTCACCCTGCGACCGATGGTCAGACTGAGAGGACTAACCAAACTATGGAGGATATGTTGCGAGCTTGTGCTATAATTTTCAAGGAAGTTGGGAGGACCAATTAGATTTGATTGAGTTTTCTTACAAACAATAGTTACCATGCGAGTATAAGATGGCACCTTTTGAGGCGTTATATGGACGGAAGTGTAGAAGTCCCATTTGCTGGAATGACTATAGTGAGAATTAGTTTTGGGGACGAATTCATTGAGGAGACCGTCAAGAACGTTAGATTGATTCAGGCTCGAATTCAAGCTGCGCAAGATAGGCAGAAGAGTTATGCAGACTTAAAAGCGCGAAGATGAGTTCGCTGTAGGTGATAAAGTATTCCTGAAAGTATCACCCACCAAAGGCGTTATGAGATTTGGGAAAAAGGGCAAGCTGAGTGCTAAATATGTAGGCCCATATGAGATTTTGGAGCGCATTGGGAAAGTAGCTTATAGATTGGCATTGCCAATGGAGTTTGAAAAGATGCATGATGTGTTTCATTATCCCAATTAAGCGCTATATCCCTGATGAGCGCCATGTGTTAGAGCCTGAACGAGTTCAGATAGATAGTAGCCTCACTTATGAGGAAAGACCTGTCAAGATTCTCGACAGGAAAGTGCGTAGTACGCGTAACAAGGATGTTCATATTGTCAAAGTTCTTTGGTCTAACCACGAGTCAGAAGAGGCAACGTGGGAAGCCGAAGAGGATATGAAGAAAAAGTATCCAGACCTATTCCTTGAGGTGAGTTACGAGGGCGTAACTCGTTTTCTTTAAGGGGGGTAGAATGCGAAAAATTTCGCGCTTTTTGTTATTTTTATGAGTTTTCATGCATATGTATGCCTATGTTGGGCAATTTGCACATGTTAGTGCAAAAGAAGTAGAGTCTCCGCATAAGAAAAGTGTTCATAAGTAACACAAGTGTTTTAAAAATGGGAAAGTGCACGAGAGGCACTACCTTTTCTCCAAAAGTTTTCGAAATGTTAGTTCAAACTTTTGAAAGTACGAGGGTTTTGTGTTAAGTTTCGGGACGAAACTTCTTTTAAGGGGGGAGACTGTAATCCCCCACATTTTTAAAGGATTTTCATAAATATATTAAGATTTATGTAGTTATATTTAAATCCAAATGAGTTTGGAAAATGATTTGACTTTTAAAAAGGGTTGACTATTTTACAAAGTCAACTAAAAATATTTTCATAGCTTAATAAAATTGAAAATGTTTTAATTAAGCATGTCTTAATAAAAGCTTTAATATAAAATATTATAAAAGAAGTTTAATGGAATCGAAACTCCTAAAAGGATAAAAAGGAAAAGAGTCCTATTGATGATTAAAGTCCTAAGTTGATCATCTTATTAGTCATCAAATCTTTTTAAATCTTATCTCTTTTCCTAAACCTAAAAGGATTAGCCTTTATGTAAATATCCTAAAACCCAATTATTTCACCCTACACACTTATTTTTTCAGAATCACGCCACTTTCTATTCTCTCTCTTCATGGTTTTCTTTTTCCTCTCTTCACTCGTTTTTTCTTTCACCCGAATCTGATTGGCCAATTTTCATAGTTCCGTTAATTTTTAGCCAAAAACTTCCTTCTTGAAAGTTGTAGATCTCGAAAAGTTATGAAGTTAGGCTCAAGAATCACTCAATTCCGATTCTTATTCTATTAGTTATGGCCTCTGCAAGTTTCGCAATTCTGCTGCCATATTTCACTCGCGAATTCGGTATATGCTCTTTTTCTTCCTTTTTCCTTTTGATTCTTTTCCTCCTTATTGTTTTGTTTTTCTTTCTTTCTCTAAGATTCCATTAAAGTATAATTTATTATTTTATTATTTTAGCATTTATGATTAATTATTATTTTATATGAAGAAATATTTTCGGTTTCATATGTATAAAAAATAAAATTTCAGATTTATTATTTTAGTTATTATATGAAAGATATAGTTTTTAGGGTTTTAAATCACTAAAACTATATATTAAAGTATAAATATGAATTTTGATTAGAATGATTTTATATGCATTTAAAATATTTTCAGAAGGTTTAGAAAATTTTTATAAGCTGGAAATTCAGAAAGTTATATTTTAAGGCTTAATGTTTTTAATCACTAGAAATAGTGTACAATACTAGGATTAAAAATAACAGAGTTTAAATTATAAAAAACGATTTTTAAAGACGTTCAAAAAGGTTTGGGGCGTTTTAAAGTTGCTGTATTTTTTTTTAGTTCAAGTATTTACTTGATTATTTTATTGTTGTAGGCGGAGAATTTATAGTAGGGGACTTTTAGAAATAAAAGTGGCCTACCGTTCGTTTACACAAGGTACGTACATAGTCTACGTGCTATGTGGTTAGAAACATGCTTTAGGGATGTTTTTTTATTGTAGTATCATGTATAGGACCTTGTTGTTCATATATATGATTTACTGAAATTGCTTTACATGTTACTTGCGCTGTGTGCTACATGTAAACTAAGAATATGTATGAGTAGATGTTTGTATGGAATTTGATGCAAGCAGATAAGTTTAGTTTTGGTATTAATTCGTGAGTGAATTAATGTAAGTAAGTTGGAATCATGTGTTACATAGATTCTTTGAGATTATTTATTTATCTTATAAGAACCGTGGATCTTATTTGGTAATTTGAGTTATACCTATATAAAGGTACAGTTTACTGTTGGCTAGGTTCAACAGGCAAGTTAGTAAAGAATAAAAGAAGTTAAAAGAGTCTTGAATGATAAGTTGTGAACACTTGTTAATTCAAAGATAAAAAGGAGTTTGTGATTTATGTGATTATTAGTTATATGTGTTGTGTGCTTGGTTGGTGTCAACACAAGTATAAAATGAATGCAACGTAAAGTGAAACGAGATAGGTTATAGACTTTAGACTGGTGCACGTCTAGAGTTGGACACTAAGGGTTGGGATACATAGTCCGCCGTGATATGTATTTTCCTAGGATTGGATTGATCACCTTTCCTTTTTAGCTCAAAGGTTCCTCGATATCGCAGGTCAATTGGAATATGTGGTAGCTCCCATATCTCCTACTTCAGTATAGACAACTCGTCCCATAACTATTCCATTTAAAGAAGAAATAAAAGTTTAGAGTCTAGTTCAGTAAGATCATCTGCAGTTTGTTATGCTTATTATTATTTATGTTGTAGTATCATGTTTAGGATTATTTATGCCTGATATGTAGTACTCAGCTTTGCTGATTACGTGCTTGTTTGTGTGTGTGATCATGGCTTTGCCTATTGATCCTGTGATGATCCTTCTGGTGAGCAGAGTCAGTATTGCATTGACATTACAGGTTTGCAGATGCATTGCATTGGGAATCTGGAATGGAGAGGCTTATACTTAGTATAGTTGAAGTTGTTTTCGTAGGGACATCTTTACTTAAGTTTGAGGTTTTTAGTTGGTGTCTTTAGTTTCGAAACAGTTGTCATTTACTTCATAAGTTTAATAAAGTTGATTTTATTTAATAA
This sequence comes from Beta vulgaris subsp. vulgaris, assembly GCF_026745355.1. Classification (NCBI taxonomy): domain Eukaryota; kingdom Viridiplantae; phylum Streptophyta; class Magnoliopsida; order Caryophyllales; family Amaranthaceae; genus Beta; species Beta vulgaris. The sequence goes on along the minus strand of NC_079205.1, from coordinate 23,315,611 downwards.
TTGTTTTCCGCTGCAAAATTCTGAGTAAGCCGAAACGTTTTCACACGGGCGATAATGCCTGGGTAATTATCTAGATTTGTTATAAAAGTATTTTCTAGAAGAGAGAATTATCGGGGTGTTACAGAAACTGCCTTCTTTGGAATTTTATCGGGAATTTTGTTACGTCTGATGGTGTAAGTGTCATTCTGGAAATGAAAACTTTATCCCCCATATTACTGTCAGACACAACAATAGCCTCAATATTGCGATTGCAAAAATGCTTAACAATTAACCTAGTACCATTACATAGCCTAGAAGCCTGGTCAATATTTCTCAAGATAGCATCACGGTTCCCCTACATTTAATGTAATATTATGATTTGGCAATCCCCCACACTTTATAGTATTTAGAAATTCAACTGAAAACATCTCATGAACTCCAAAATTTCCTTCCTCAACAAAAATTGTATCTGAACTAAGATAAGTTCTTTATTCACCTGACAAGCGAGACAAAACATGATCATTAACCATGTCAGCTATCTCATTAGTTGGAGCAAGAATAACACTTTCTAGAAAATATTTTGCTTCCCATATGTGATTCTCTAGGTAAGGATATGTACTCTCTACTATTGCAGAAATAGGGTCATCCTAATTCCTCTTAGCCTAATTACATGCTGATTAAACACACCACAACATAAATAAAATCGGCCCTGATTTACAAAACACACATAACAAAAGCAAGTAAAACACCCACAAAAGAAGCTAAATTGTAATACTCCGTATTTTTAGTAAGTTGATATTTATATCTTTAGAAAATTTTGGTTGTTAAAAAGACTTTTTCTATATTTAAAAGGCTTTTAAAAGAGATTTTTAGAAATATTTTGAGTACTTATAATAAATTTTAGCCCTAATAGATATTTGTGCCTAAATTTACTAGTTTTAAAACCCAAGTACTTTGGTAACAAAATTTTAAAAATGTTTTAAAGAAAATCCAAAAAGGTTTGCAAAAAGAAAATAAAAAAAAATAAAAAGAAATTTTTTTTAAGCAATCTCACGCGGCAGCGTGAAGTGGGTCTTTGACTCTTTGGTTATTGTTTTTCTTTTTGGCTATCTTTTAGTTATTTACCTTATATAAGTATGTATTATGGGATAATTTATATCTTTTCCTAATCTTAATTGGTTAAGCGTAAATATTAGTTATATCTTAGCTAGATTAGTTTATCCTTTTCTCTATATTTATCTTTTAGTTTCCTAGTCCTATTTCGATTCTACTTTTCCAACTAGTATAAATAGGGGTCTATAACTCTATACCCATCATATTTTTCACACCAAATTTGAGAAATAAATCTCTTTTCTCAAGTTTAAACACTCTCTCTTTTAGCCTACCTTTCTCTTCCTCTCTAGTACTTATTAATTTTCGAGGTGCGTGTATTTTAGATCTTTAGTAATTGTTTTGCAAGTGTAGTATCATGTTTTTAGGAAAATATTTTGGATTGAAATACATGTTTTTATGAGTTTTATTATGAACTGCATCGTGTTATATGAACATGTTTGAGTGTTTACAAATTTTATTTCTGAACTTTGAATTATGTCTTTTGTTTAATATATTTATAAAGTTTGATATTTGAATTTATATTCAAATATTTTAGACGGAGTTTGATCTTTTGATTCATGTTCAAAAATTTAAAAAAGAGTGTTTTTGAACTACTATTACTTTTCAAAGGTTAACCCTTGAGCAAGTTATTTTATTTATTCCTTTATATGGCCAAGTTTATAAGAATTATTATTCTTTTTAAAGGATGATTATTTCCGAAGGATTTTTATTAGTTATATGATCTTTCATGATCGCAATTATAAAGAGGCAACGACTTGTTATTTACTAGCAAGAACGGTAGCCATTATATTATTTGCCCATGTACTTTTTGTATAAGTCATGTGGACAAGGTAGTAACCCCTCGTAATAGACTCAGTAAGGAATACTAAACTTGAGGGGTGTGCACACTTTAAGCAAGATACTTAAGCAAGGAAAAAAGATTTTTATTAAAGTTATATACTTTATGTTATACAAGTATTATCAAGTATCCAGAAAGGTTTTTCGAAATTAAATATTTCAATGTTTGATTAAATAAAGTGTTTAATATTCCACATATACATGTACTCAGTATATTACTGACACGCTTTTGTTTTGTTTTATGACTTTGTTCCTGTGATGACCCTATTTTCGCGAGCAGATTTTATAGGTTGAAGTGATGCATACTTCATATGGGGGAGCTAGTGAGGAATCATAATTAGTCAAGGAGTTGTTATTTTATTTTTTTATTTCCATTATTATATAGTTATACAATAAAGTTTATATTAATAAAGAGAAGTTATCTAAGTTATTTCCGTTGTATTAGTTTAAGTTCAGTTAGTAGTTAGTATTAAAGCCTTTAACATTATCACGTGCGGTAATACTCTCAAGTTTCTCAAGGAGTTTTATATTAAAATGTATTTTCCAAAAGAGAGAAATTTGGGTGTGTTACATAAACACATCCAACTTCAAGCATCAGCTCCTTTGACCTTTAATCGACATCCCATGTAATACAACACTTCAGACTAAAACTTGTCCAAATTAAGTGTTTGACCACAGTTTTTGTAAGTTCAGAATGTGAACTTATTGATAGACATATTAAACACCACGAAATGAGCCAAATCGATCGAATTAGGACTGTAATAAATATAAGTATCAACAATGATAATTCTAATTTCTCATATTATACATGGGCTTTTCTTTTGGACCTTGCACTTGATCATTAGGCTAGCAATTTTAGGCTCCATTTTGGCAAATTTCTATTTCTTTAATTTTTCCTAATTTAATATGAAAATTATTACTAAATATGATTTTAGTGTTTTTTCTACATTATTATTAGGTTTTCATATGTCCATCGTAAAAGGACATTTTTGGTTATTAAAACATTAAGCCTTTTTTAAGACCTATTGTAATTCTCTTTGTTTTCTCTATTGAAGTTAAGAGAAATTCTCGATCCCCACTTGTAAACTAGGTCTCATTTATTAGACCACATAAATCATTGTGTTCTTTTCTATCATCTTCTTTATTGTTTTTCATCTAATATTGTATTGTTCTCTATAATTTCGCATTTCTTAAACAGAATTAATCAACGTCTATTACATAACAATAGGTTTGAAAGTAGAATGAGTAATTTTTCACACAATGGACGAAAACGAAAGCTTAATATATACTTCATCTGTTTCACAATAGATGACATGATTGCATTTTTGCACTATTCACATACTCTCCTTTGACCTTTTTTTGTGATTCTTACGCGCCAAAAAATATAGTCATATGAGATGTTGTTAGTTTCGTCTCGGTATATACGTTCAGAATATCAACTTCTTATACTTTTTACACGTAAGAAATTAGATAATTTAATAGTTAAAGTTATGTGTTAGCAAGCGTGCTCGATAATGTGTCAAGTATTTTGAATCAGAGGAAGTAATTCTTATTAAGAGGTAGTATATCTTGCCTTGACTCTCGACAAAAAAAGCAATTTATAATGTTTGTTAAATGTTCCGAAGATTCATGGTTATATAATACAAATTTCCAGTTCGGATTAGCAAGATCAATTCCTTTTGAAAAGGGTGAAATACAAGTGCCTAATCTAGTGTAATATATGGCATATGTGAATACCAAGGACCCTTGGGTCCAATAGTATGGCTTCCTATCTCCTACATGGGAGATTAAGGTTCAAATTTTGGTGGAAGCGAAAATTTCAATATTGTTGTGGGTGGGAAGGGGGGAAGTTTGGGACTTGTTGGGCCTCTGTAACACCCCGACAATTCTCTATTTTACAAAATACCTTTTTTAGATAAAACTTAGATAATTATCAACGTATTATCCCCGTGTGATAACGTATCTGCTTATTCAGAATTTTTTAGCGGAAATCATAATAAATTAACTTTGAAAATAAAACTTAGTCAACCAAAAAGTCAACTCTAAAAGTCATACCAACAAAAGCCAAAGTCAACATAAAAGTCAAATTCAACGGCAATAGTCAAAGTCAACCATTAAAAGTGTAAAGTAAAATAAAATGTGAAGTCAACGCAGCTCTTCAAATCTCGAACGGTCGAACCCATGATGCACCACCTTCAAACTTGTAATGGACGATGCACTATTGATCCCTAGAGACTGTTCACCAAATGGGTCACCACAACATCAATAAGGCATAACCATGATCAACATATACACAAAAAGCATGGAATCAGCAAAGTTGAGTACTACATAATAAATAAATAAATAAACAATCCTAACATGATACTAATAAATAATAAACAGGATAATAATAATAAAATAACATTGCAGACAACTTTTACTGAACTAAACTTCACAATTAATAGATCAATTAATTTACAAAGTGACATAACCACAAAGACCTAGTTATTGATCGCTCTCTACGGAAAACTCTCTCGAGAATACCATCTCACAGCAGGAAGTGGATCAACTTGCAAGATCCACAAAAAAATCTAAGCGTAAAATCACTCATCTAATATTCAATAATCAAACCACCTCTGAAGATCCAATCCCAACTCCAATCCCACACATGAATCCAGTACAGATGCCCTCGCCTCTATAAGCACTAAGGAATGTGGCTGACAACCCGCCATCATTTAAAGACATGCTCAGTGGCAAGATACCAGTCGGAACAAGTTCCACGCAAGATACTTACATGACTGATGAAGAAGATGTTTCTGATGATGATATGGCGCCGGAAGATCTGATGGAAGATGAACGATGCCTGGTTATTCTCCTCTCCAAAGAAGAAAAAAGAAGAATGAGGAAACCTTGGCGTAATTCATTAATCATCAAAATGTTTGATGGTAAAGTGGGCTACATGGGACTTATGCGAAAGTTAAAGAGAAAATGGAGCATTAAAGGAGAGCTCGCTCTAACTGATATTGGATGCAGATATTACATAGCAAGATTCACAAATAAAGAAGACTACAATTTTGTTTTATCGCAGGGACCATGGATGATTGATGATTGTTATTTAACAATTAGAAAGTGGGTTACAAACTTTATCCCCGATGATTCTCCACTGAAAGTTCTAACAGCTTGGTTAAGAATTCTGAATCTCTCGGCTGAATATTTTGACACTCAGTTCCTCCATAAGGTAGGTGCAAAAATAGGGAAGGTGCTTCGAGTGGATCGCACAACAGCCCAAGCTGACAGAGGACAATTCACACGTATTAGTGTGGAGATAGACCTTACAAAACCACTCCTCTCCAAGTTTTGACTAAAAGGAAGAATCTAGAAAGTTCAATATGAAGGAATTAAGCTCATTTGCTACAAATGTGGAAGGATGGGACACACTACAGAAAATTGTCAACATTATCATGAACACTTACTCTCACACATGGAGGTGGAAAATATAGGGGACCATCCTAATCAAGTGGCAATATCCAGTCCAACACATAAGCCAGAAGAGGTGGAGGACTTTGGTTCATGGATTCTAGTAAAGAAACCAGTAAAGAAACGTACTACCTTGGCCACCAAGGTGGCCCGAAATGCTGGCAAAGCACCTGAAGGAATAATCCCTAACACCATCGTACAAAATCATAAAACACTTCCAACGAGAATCCCCGCTGTTCATGAAAAATAAAATGCAGATACCGGGAAAGGATCGCATTTTTCGATTTTAGAAACTCCAAACGAGGAATCACAGGCGCGCGAAATTGGAAGGGAGAAAATTCAGGAACCGTTAGCATCTTCCAAGGAGCCACTTCAGGTAAGTATTGGAAGAGAAATCTCAAACGAGGATTTAGGCTTGAATCAATTTCCCACAGTGGAATTAGGTGATAATTCTCAGAAGGTTACTAAACCAAACAATAGGGAAATCTCCTTTAATTTAGGAAAAAAATCTTCCCCCCAAAAAACCAAAAAGAATCTCCAAGAAAGGAACAAATCTTCTCGACATTCAAAAAACAAAGCATTGGAGGAAACTAACCTTAATAGTATTTCACCCTCAAATTCCCTTAGTTCTGATCCCGAAGCCTCTAGAAAAGAAAATTCACTAAGCCACTTCACTGCTAACACTCAAGATCTAAACCAAGCCATCACTATGAAAACCTTCGATAATGCCCTATTCAACCACCAACCCGTGCCTGAACAATCCATCATTTCCCCCCCTGACCCCTCATCCCCAAACGTCATCAGATTGACCATCCCCCCGGAGAAGACCATTTGTACAATGCAAGTGATGGACAACCCCTATCTTGCGGTGGCGATCCCCTTGACCCATGTAATGAAAGTAAGGATGGACACATGGTGGATTCCTACTTAGGAAACACCGGAATTGGTATCTAATATTCTAATTCCCAATGAAATTCAAAGCCTTATTAGGATGTTAAGTCATGCCTACTGGACCTCGTTACCAAATATACCAATTTTAATGGAAGATAGAATCCCAAACCTTGCTCCGGATTCTCTACCTATCTTCTGCATGGTCTGGAATGTGCAGAGGACAGGAAGCCATGCCTTTATGGCGGCTCTAAAAGAAATTGTTAGAATTAATAAACCTAATGTGATCACTCTAGTAGAGACTCATATGGGAGGTTCTCAAGCTGAGCACATTGCCACGGTCTTAGGTTATTCGGGTCACACTAGAGTGGATACTCAAGGATTTAGCGGGGGAATTTGGGTTTATTGGAAACCGGAATTGGTGACAGTAGAAACAATCATCCATCACGAACAACATATCACGATGAACATTACTAGAGTTGGTGCTACCCCGTGGTACTTCTCTGCGATATATGCTAGCCCGGATCCCACCAAGAGAAAAGATTTATGGGAGGAACTTGAGAAATTTGCTCGCACTCACAATGAACCATGGCTTATAGCTGGCGATTTTAATGAGACGAGGTTTCCTTCAGAAAGAAGTCGTTCAAGTCATGAAACAACACGTCGATCTCTTAAGTTCAATGAATGGATTGATGAGCTGGACTTGATTGAAATCGAATTCTCTGGGGCTTCTCATACCTGGGCTAGAGGTTCGTTTGAGGCAACATATCAAAGCGCCAGGCTTGATCGTGTGCTATACAATAGTGAATGGGGTCTGCGATTTGACAAGGCACAAGTCAAACATCTTCCTACATTCCAATCAAACCACTGCCCCATTGTTATCTCTCATAATGGTTTTGTCCCCCTCCAAACCAGTACCTGTCCCTTTAAATTCCAAGCTGCTTGGATGTCTCATGAGAATTTTCAAACTTTTCTCAATGAGAATTGGAATAAAGAAGAGCGCCTCGGATTAGCTCTGCAAGACCTTGCACAAAAGTTACAAAGTTGGAACAAAGAAATATTTGGCAAAATTTATCATCAGAAAACGTCATTTGCTAGCCAGATTAGCAGGGATACAAAGATCTCTGTCGGTTAAAGTTGACAAAGGCCTTCTCAAGTTAGAATCCAATCTTCGACGTGATTTGGACGAAGTTCTGGAAAGAGAAGAAACCCTCTGGTTTCAAAAATCCCGAATTGAATGGATTAAGAATGGTGAAAGGAATACCACTTTTTTCCATTTATGTACCATTATGAGACGTTGGAGAAATAATATCACTGCCATTAAGAGTCATGATGATAGATGGATTACAGACAAAGAAGAAGTTAAAAATAAGGTGGTTGATTATCTTTGTTCACTGATGAACTTGCCAGGGGGAATGCTGACATCCCTCAAGATGTTTTCCAGAACTAGCAATGTCTGATTGGAACCATTTATCAAAAGCTTTTACCAGAATTGAAATTGATGAGTTAATCCCACAACTAAGTGCTCTTCGTGCCCATGGACAAGATGGATATCAGGCCTTATTTTATCAAAAAAAAATCTGGTCTTTGGTAGATGATAAAGTGTACGATATGGTATTACAAGTATTACAGGGAAAAGGAATTCCACAAGATATCAATAACACGCATATTGCTTTGATACCTAAGATTCAGAATCCGGAGACTGCAACACATTTTCGTCCTATTGGATTATGTAATGTGAGCTACAAAATTATCACGAAAGTGATAATTAAAAGGCTCAAACCGATCTTGCCCATCCTCATTTTGAATACTCAGGCAAGTTTTGTTCCGGGTAGACAGATAACTGACAATATTGTTATAGTGTAGGAAGTAATTCATACGATGCGACGTAAAAAAGGGACCAAGGGTTTCATGGCTCTGAATATCGATTTTGAAAAAGCTTACGATCGCTTAAATGGTCCTTTATTCATGAAACATTATGTAACACCCTAATAATTCTCTCTTTTCAGAAATACCTTTATAATATAAAACTTAGAGAATTACCAAAGCATTATTGCCCGTGTGATAACGTATCGGCTTATTCATAATTTTGCAGCGGAAAACAATTAACTAAACTTTAATTTTATTAACTCGACAAATATATAAACAAGTGTTTAGGACTTAAACAAACCAACTTAAACAACTCAAACAAACTGAAATAAAATATGTTCTTAACAATGTAGAAAATAAACTATACTAGTTATACATTCTCTCCATTCCAGATTCCCAATGATGCACATCTGCGAACCTGTAATGTCAAAGCTATACTGAATCTGCTCACCATAAATGATCATCACAGGATCAATAAGGCAAAGCCATGATCACGCACACAAACAAAGCACGTAATCACCAAAGCTGAGTACTACATACTAAAACATAAGCATTCCTAACATGATACTACTAATAATGTGCAGGGATAAATAATCATGTAATCATATAACATTCTGCAGACAACTTATACTGAACTAAACTCTAAACATCTGTTTATTACTTTAAATGGAATAGTTATTGGACCCTGAGTTGTCCTACCAACCATGCCTTCATTATGAAGACGAAATACGGTCATGACTCCGTATTCCCGAATGACCTGCGATATTGAGGAACCTTTGAACTAAAAGAGGAATGGGGATCAATCCATCCTAGAAAAAGCTATGGCACGCTCACCATAACCCCAACTCCCAATGTCCAACTTTAGACGTGCACCAGTCTAAAGTCTACAACTATTCTCGTCAAACTTTACATTAATTACCAATTATTACTTGTTATGACACACACATACAAGCAACAAGGAAATAATCATCACAATGAACTTATTTTATCTTAGGATTTAATAAGTGATCACGACTTACAATCCAAAATTACTTCCTATAATCCAATCCATTTTATTTGTTGAACTTAGCCAACAATCCAACTTACCTTTATATAGGCATAACTCCAACTTACCAAATAAGGCCCACAATCCTCATAAGATAATAAAAATAATACTTGCCACGAATACATGAATAACATGATTCAATCTCTATAACGTATATCAATTCCTCATGCGAATCAATAAATAAACTTTATTTTCGTGCTTGTATCAATTATTCCATACAAACATACAATCTAGTATACATAATAATTCTCAAATCACAATCTCGCACACAGGCATAAAACATGTAACAATCAAATACTAGAAATCGTATATATATGAACATAATAAGTTCTTATACATGATACTAAAAATCTCTTAAACATGATACTAATCACATAGCACGTAATTATGTATGTACCTCGTGTAAACTAGCCTGTAGGCCACTTTTAACTCTCTAAAAGTTCCCTACGAAATATTCTCCGCCTAGAAATCAATTTAACTAAAATCAATACTCTTAAATAAAAAATACAACTCTAAATATTTTAAATCCCCTTTTAATATGTCGAAAAGCTGATTTTAATATCAAAACTTCAATTACTTTTAATTCCTAGCATAGTACTACCATACTAATAATTGAAATTCTTAATACTCCATCAATAAAACCTTTCTGAAATTCCAGCAATTTTAATTAAAAATCAATAAACCTTCTTTAAACATATATAAACATGTTTAAAATCATAATCTAAATTAATCTCATAGTATCTAATATGCTACTATGGTTTTCTAGTAATTAAAAACCAAAAAAATCATGCTTTAATGATTAAAACTTCAATCTAATCAAAATAAATAAATCTGAATTTTTATTCTTGTAATAAAATATATATGAATCAAGATTACTTATTAAAACAGTAAATTAAAACCAATAATCATAATTAACATTAAAAGAAAGCAGAAAAACATAGTCTTTAATGGAAACTTAGGGAAGAAGAAAAGAAAACGGGAGAAAAAGAGTGAAATACCGAAATCACGAGTGACTTGCAGAGGTCGTAGCTAGTAGAATAAGAATTGGAATTGAATGATTCTTGAGCCTATTCAATAACTTTTCGAGATCTACAACGTTCAAGAAGGAAGGTTTGGCTAAAAATAAACGAAACTATGAGAAATCTGGCCAATCAGATTCGGGTGAGAGAAAACGAAGGTGAGAAGAAAGAAAACCATGAGGAGAGAAAGAATAGAAAGTGGCGTGAGATTTAGTGAGAGGAGAGAGAAAATTGAATTTTTGTGTGGAATAAATAATTGGGTATTAAGATATTTATAAAGAGCTTTTTTGGGCTTAGGAAAAAGAGATAAGGTTTAATGAAATTTGATGATGAACATGATAAATAACTTGGGACTTTAATCATCAACATGACTCTTTTTCCTTTTATCCTTTTAGGATTTTTAGGTTCCTCAATTCCATTAGACTTCTTTTTCAATATAAATTAGTATTTAAAACTTTTATCAAAACATGCTTAATTAAAATATTTTCAACTTTCTTAAATCATTAAAATAATTTCATTTGACTTTTAAAATAGCCAACCTTTTTAAATAGTCAAATCATTTTAAAGCTAGATTATGTTTAAATATAAATATATAAATACTAAAATATATTTATAAAATCCTTTAAAATTATGGGGGATTACACTTTATCTCAAATGAACCTTCCCATTCTCTTAATTGACATTATCATGGACTGTATAACTACAGCAGAGTTAAAGGTCCTATGGAATGGGGAACCTTCGCGTTCATTTAAGCCTTCAAGGGGGTTGCGATAAGGTGATCCTTTGTCACCCTATCTCTTTGTCATGTGCATGGAACGACTCTTCCAAACTATTGAGGCAGCTATCATAGATAACAAGTGGAAACCCATACGTGCAAGTCGCAGAGGCCCGTTTCTGTCGAATTTATTCTTCGCAGATGATATTATTCTATTTGATGAGGCTTCTTTAGATCAAGCAAATGTTATTCATGATTGTTTGGACCGATTTTGTAATGCGTCGGGACAAAAAGTAAGCTTAGCTAAAACTCGAGTTTACTTCTCGAAGAATGTAGATACATCTACAAAAGCTGCTTTTTCTGAAGAACTTTACATGGAGGTCACAGATGATTTGGGCATGTACTTAGGCTCCGTTTGGTAGGGCGTAAAACGTTTTCCCGGAAAACTGTTTTCCTCTATTTTCAGTTTTACATTGTTTGGTTGGCAAAAGAGTGTAAAACCATTTTCCCTTGGGTAAAATTACTCTCTCAAGGATGGAAAACCATTTTCCTTTCAAAATGAAGGGAAAACTATTTTCCTTCTCTCTCTTGTACACTCCTCTCATTACCTCCTTACTTTCCCTTTCATTTTCCTTTCATTTCATCATTTTTTTTACATCGAACCAAACAACGGAAAACTAATTTTGAAATTGTGTTTTCCATTGTAAATTGTTTTCCATGAAAATCATTTTACACTGAAAATATTTTACGCCCTACCAAACGGAGCCTTAGGAATGCCAACGCTCACGAGCCGCATCACTAAAGAAACGTTCAGTCACTTATGTGAGAAAATAGATCGCAGACTTGCAGGATGGAAAATTAAATACCTCTTAATTGCGGGGCGTATTACGTTAGCCAAATCAACACTCTCAACGTTGGCTAACTATTCGATGCAAACGGGCAAAATACCAAGAACAATCTGTGATGATTTAGATAAAAAAAACAAGAAGGTTCATTTGGGGTGGTAATGAAGAAAAACGAGTTGTTCATTCACTCTCCTGGGAATTATTACAAAAACCAATTAATCAAATAGGCATTGGAATTTGGTCAGCTTGACAAGCTAATGCAGCCTTCTTGACGAAACTTGGTTAAAGGGTTCTCACATAACCAAATGCATTATGGCCGACTGGCTCGCTAATCATGGCGTAGTTCAAAACTATAGCCTCCACATTTTACATAACCCGCCTCCTTTGTTAGTTAAAATTTTAGCTGAGGATGTCCAAGGCGTGGCCTTCCCACATCTGGTACCTCCTTAGGTTGGCAACTTGTTGCCTTTAGTTGTTTTTCTTCCTTTGCTTGGTTTTCTTTTGTCTTATTTTCTTTCCTTTGGCTTGGCCTCCTTTGAATCAAAAAAAATAAAATAGATTAATTAATTTAGATGGGATTGTCAATGGAACGAGTTGTCTAAACCAAAACCATTCTTCAATCTAGAAGACGAAATACAGGCGCGACTTCATATTCCCCTGACCTACGATATCGAGGAACATTTAAAATAAAAATAGGACACGGTGATCAATCCAGTCCCAAGAAAAGCCATGGGCAACCACCATGTATTCCAACTCATACTTGTCCAACACTTCAGACGTACACAAGTCTAAAGCTATTGCAATCCACGTTTCACTTTACATGATTAATAATATATTCACTTGTTATGACTCACAAGTAGGACAAATAATATAATCATCAAACAATCATTAACTTTCATTTTTAATCTAAAGATTAGATAAGGTGATCAACAACAACTTAACAACCCAATATTAATTCCAACTTTAATCCATAAGCTTCCTTTACTCGTTGAACCAAGTCAACAACCAACCAACCTTTCAGGGAGTGTTTGGTTCACATGATTTTGGTATCAGGTATGGGTTTAGAATGAATAAAACCCATACCTAGTGTTTGTTTTATTATTTAATAGATTTAAAACCCATACCTCAAACCCATAAGGTATGGGGTTTAGAAACCCAAGAGTGGAGGTGGGTTTGGCTCATACCAATACCTCTAGGTATTAAATAGAAGAAAAAAATTTCATTCCCAAATAAAAACCAAACACATGGTATTAGGTATCAAGTTACAAACCTATACCACCTTGATTTCATTCCTCATTCCAAACCCATTCCACTATGTGAACCAAACGCCCCCTCATAGGTATACAAATCCACTTACCAAATAAGGCTATCGGTCCTCATAAAGTAATTAAATAATCCAAAGCAAGGGAACAACATGATTCAATCATGATCCAAACCAACATATATATTAATCCCTCATATGAATTAATAAAAATAGAGTTCCCAAATCTCATATGCTTGCATCAATCTTCCATACAAACATAACATAAATATCATAACCAACATGATTCACACAACGACATAAAACATGCAAATCCAACTTAATAGAGATCACATAGAACTAAAAATGTTCCTTATACATGATACTATATAAATCTCATCCTTAGGGCATGATACTAATCCGATCAACACATAGGGTACGTACCTTGTGTAGACAAATCGAGAGGCCACTTTCACAACCTTAAAAGTCTCCTAAAGAGAATTATGCGCCTAAAACAACCAATATAAATCCACAAGCAATACTCTATAGATTTTCAGAAATAATAAAATACTTTAAATCCCTTCTAAAAGTATTTTAAACCTTTCTCATCATTTTAACCTTAATTATTAAAACTCCCTAGTATAGTATTACTACACTAGTTGTTAAAACTCTCAAAAACTCATATTTAAGATCATAAAACTCCATCATCAACACTCTTTTTAAATTTCCAGCAACATATTATATACTAAAAAATTCTCTTTTTAATCATACTTAAATCATAAGAATATTCAACTTTATAAACTATAATATGCTACTATGATTTCCAACTCATAAAATCCTAAAAAATCCATGTTTTGATAATTAAAATTTCAATCCAAACATAATAAGTAAATATGAAATTTAATTATTTAATTACATAAATTATTTAGTCTTAGATTCATAATTAAATCACTAAACTATAACTTTTAAACATAAACATATTAAAACAAAACCCTTAAAAATACAAACTTTGCTAAATAAAAACTTAAGGAGGAAGAAATAACCAACAAAGAAGAGGAGGAAGGGACGTCGATTAAAGGGAGTAGGCTGCGGTGGCAGTTGGACGGTCCTGGCTGCCGGCGGTCGGCCATGGTTCACGAAGGGAGAGGAGGAAAACCGGTGGAGGAAGAAGGAAAAGAGAGGGAGAGAGAAAAGAAAAAGAGGAGAGGGGGCCGAAATATTTGGGGAGGAGGAGAGGGAAAAAATGTGATTAATGTGTGGTAAGTTGTGTAAAGAAAGGGTATTTCTAGTTTCCCTCTTTAGGAGTCCAATAATGAGTTGGGTCTTGATGGATCATTTTAATGAAGATGTATATAAGAAAAGCTATAAGATTTGCGCTCCTCTAACCCAATATTAAAATCGTTTTACTTTAACTCCACTAGTTTAGTTATAAAATAATTTTTTAAAGCATAATTAAATAAACTATTTGATTACCAAAAATCATTAAATCATTCTTTTAACTTTCAAATAGTCAATATTTTTAGAAATAAATTATATAAATGCTAAAGTATACTAAAATATATATATAAATATACATTAAAATATATTTATAAAATTCATAAATTTATGGGAGATTACAGCCTCTGGGTGAGTGACTTTGTGCGAGGGTAGCCCAAAAGAAATTCATCTTACCACAGAGTTCCTGAAAGAGGGGCTAAAAAAAATCATGTGAATCAATGAACAAATGTGATAAAACAATGTTTGACAAAAGCTAACCAAATTTAACTTTTCTTATTTGTTGTTAAAGTTTATTAATGAGCAAATAACAATAATTTATTCTATACCATCAGAATAATAAACTATTGATCAATAAATCTCTATTTTTTTTTTATTTATGGTTATTCCAAATATATTTTCCTTTTTCTTATTTGACATGGGTCCATCGATTAAGATATTATTTATCTTCTATTGTTTATTATATTACGCACTTTTATACAAATCAATTATGGATTCCACCCAGTAACAGAGTCACGGTTAGTCATGGTGGGTTACATGAACCACCATTATTTGTGAAAAAAGATGAATTATGTTTTTCTTTTTTCTTTTTAGAAAAAAAACCAAGATTTTCTAACTTCTCGTGTGTCAACCTCAAGGAAGAAGAGCAAAACTTAGATTAAATGCCATAATCGATTAACTGGAAGAAGAGGATATGAGAGAACAAGAAAAAGAAAACGTCATGGTTTGAAGTTTAGAGAACCAGAAATTCATAAGAGAGAGAAAGAAGAAAAAGTGAATTTGTTTTTTGAAGAGAGAGAATGGCAAGTTAAATGGAGGGGATATGAACTACTACCTCTGTTTCCTAAAGATCTTCCTTGTTACAGTTCCTACAGATACCAAGGAGGTTCTATTTGTGTAAGGTGTAGGGTGGGCAAAGTAGGAGAGAGAAAGGAGTTAGATAAATAAATAAAAAAAGGGTTAAAGTAGGAGAGAGAAAGGGAGTAAAATTAAATTAATAATGTAATGGTAGACCATATGATAGGGACATGAGAGAGTAAAAAGGAAAAAAAAAATTCCAAATAAGGAATAAAGTAAAAGAGGAAAGAACTTTTGGAAATGCACTTAAACGGAAAGAGGGAAGATCTTTAGGAAACGAAGGGAGTACTGACTAGCACGTGGGTTTTGGGGTAATGTCTTTTTTTTTTTCTTACTTTCTGTTTACTCTTTCCTTTTATTCTTTTTCTTTTGCACTCTATTTTTTTAAGGGATTTTTTGTACTCTATTTAGTAGTAGGATTTCTAAATGTGAATTGTTAATTACTAGATCAAATAAGAGTAGCGTTACTTTAAAGAAATTTACTTTTTGTGGGAAGGGCTAGACTTTTTATACAAGAGGTTATTGAATTGCAATGTTGGTATTGCTTTATATATTTATTTGATAATATAAGGTATATAACATTTGTTTCATATACTGTTTAGGATCTTTTAAATATTTTGTTTTTATTTGCAATACTGAAGTATGACACTAGAATTTAGAAAATAAAATAAAAAGTGATAAAAAAGACCTAGCTCCCACCTATTAGGAGAAAGAAAGAGAGAATATATTGCCAAAAAAGTCAATGTTGCAAGTACTATGCAAGTTTTTAAAATGAAAAATGTTACAAGTAAAAAAGCAAAAAAGTAATAACTAAAGGAATTTCTTTTTTGGACCAGATTTAAGAAAAGATCTTGTTTAATTTATGATATTTAGTCCAAAAATTTAATAGCATTTGAAAAAACTTAATATAAAATCACGACATAAAAATTGCGATGTAGTCTATCGTCAACTTCTTCGTTCCGACTTCGCTACCAATTCTGCGACCCAAATCGAAACCACATTTCCAAACCATGGTAGTGACTCACCATCCGTAAAATCCTGGATCCACCACTGGTCCTACCAACTCACCTTACTCACTTATAATTCTCGCATCAGCAAAAAAAATCATGAATAATAGTATTAAGGGTGTGAATATCCCTCATATTCAACACTACACTTCAGACTCTGCCACATCATTTTTTCACTAACTCAGACTCATTTCAGACTCTTTATACTTTATACTTTATCCCCAGACTCTAATCAAGACTCACTTTTTCATCAAAACATAATCTGATTTTTTTTAATATAAATAATTGGTTTGATATTTTTAAAAACTCACCCAATCAATATTTGACATTTGGCAAGGGAGAGTCTTGAGTTGAGTTTTGGAAACTAGTCTTACATTAGTTTATCCCTAAGACCCATGAAAATCTTGTCTCAAGACTCTCTCAAGACTCCCCCTAAGACTAGGAATATTCACACCCTAAAACTTCTTTTTAATACTTGTGACCAAATTAGAGATGGAGAAACTATATTTATATTAAAGCTGATCACATCAGCTCGACCCAAATTTTAGGCGGGCATGGGCAAATTTTTTGGTTCGGTTTCGGGTTCGTCTCGATTTTTTTGTCATTGAAACGGGATTTGGACAAGCCAAAAATGATTTTGTAATCTATTTTTGCCTCGAAATAGCGGGGTATGAGCACAAATTTTTAGCCTAATCCGACTAATGGACAATTTTTTAAAGCACGATCTCACCCGTACCTGACTCGATCTGACTCATGGTCATCTCTAATTTATATGTTAATATGTTATGAAAAACTGGAGAATGAAAATAAAAGCCTTATCAAGAAAATATAATTTGACAGGTAGAGAAACAGCCACACCGGCCTTTGTAGACCCTCCACTTAGCCAACACCTCTCAACTATCCTCACCTTTCTTTCTTACCATCCCCGCTTTTTTTTTTTTCTTCCTCTTATCTTTCTGACCTCAAATTTTCGTGCTTTCTTTCAGTTGGCCTTCTATTATCCCAGGTACGATTTTTCTATATATTTTCGCAATATCTACAATAAAGAAAACTGTTTATCACTTCAATTCAACAATATCTTTTTTCTGGGTTCTCACCCTACAATTTGCATATTAAGTTGTTTGTTTAGTGTGTTTTATTCTAGTTTGGAACTGTTGATTATAGAGGGGAGAGAGAGAAAGAGGAATGATACTTTTGTTGCGTAATGTTAGTTGAATTTAGCAGTTTTTGGGCAGTGTTTTTGAATTGTTACACTTGGGTAGTACTCATATGCTGATAAGAATTCTTCATATTTAAGAGTAATTATGGCAACAATGGCTTCCCTAGTGAGTTTGGGAAGCTCGGGAGCGACGTGCTCGGGGAATATGGAGGTATCCTTTTCATTAGTTAAGAGAATTTCATGTCCTAGAAGGGTTTGCAGTTGCAATTTTAAGCATTTGGGGGGAGGGAAGAGATGGCGTTACGTTTCTGTGTGTAGGCTTTCCATTGTCACTGATTATGTTTCTGAGCAAGGAAATGCTGTTACTCTTGAAAATGCATATAAAGATAGTAAAGGTGAGGACCTCGTATTGAAGCCTTCGCCCAAGCCCATGTTAAAATCTGGGCCTGATGGGAACCGTAAAATTGTAGAAAGTTCGGTTAAATTTGATGCAGACTCGAATAATAGGAAATTAGATAATGCGGAGGAGAGGAAGAAGGTTATTGAATCATTAGATGAGGTATTAGAGAAGGCGGAGAGACTAGAAACTGGAAGCTTACAGACAGAAAGTAAAAATGAGAGGAAACCTGTAAATAGACTATCACCCAGTGTAAGTAGCTCAACAAATGGTAGACCTGTAAATATTTCTGCCAAAGAGAAGCCTAACGCTGGGAAGAGTGTGTGGCGAAAAGGGAATCCAGTTTCTGCCGTGCAAAAAGTAGTACAAGAACCTCCTATGATTGAAAAGGTTGAGAGAGTTGGAAATAGGACAACTGGAGAACAAAAGTTAGATAACCAATCCCCTGAGACTTTGAGACCTCCATCACCACTGCAGAAGCCTGAGATTCAGTTGCAGGCAAGACCTTCTGTGGCTCCTCCAATGCCAAAGAAGCCAGTTTTGAAGGATGTAGGGATGTCTTCTGTAGCTGATGGGAAAGACCAGGCTGTGAAATCAAAAGAGAGGAAACCAATTCTGGTTGACAAATTTGCCACAAAGAAATCAGCAGTGGATCCAATTATTGCTCAATCAGTAATTGCCCCACCTAAACCTGCCAAATTTTCTTCTGCAAAGTTTAAAGACGATTACAAGAAGAAGGGTCTTTCAGCTGGTGGACCAAAGAGGCGTATGGTGAATAATGACGATGATGTACATGAAGAAACGTCGGAACTTGGTGTATCCATTCCTGGTTCTATTGCAGGCCGGAAAGGGAGAAAATGGAGCAAGGCAAGCCGCAAGGCTGCTAGGCGCCAAGCAGCCAGAGATGCAGCTCCTGTTAAAGTGGAAATTTTAGAAGTTGGAGAAAAGGGTATGTCAACAGAAGAATTAGCAGACAACTTGGCTATTAGTGAAGGTGAAATTTTGGGTTTCCTATATACGAAGGGGATTAAACCTGATGGGATGCAAACTCTTGACAATGCTATGGTAAAAATGATCTGCCAAAGGTATGATGTGGAAGTTTTGGATACAGTTTCTGATGAAATGGAAGTAATGGCTCGGAAGAGGGAAATGTTGGACGATGATGACCTTGACAAGCTTGAAGATAGGCCTCCTGTGCTTACTATCATGGGTCATGTAGATCATGGAAAGGTGAGTTAATGACAATATATATGTGGGTTATTTGTTATTCAGATTGCTCTTTTTTTAACGTGATTCATCTATTTGCAGACAACCCTCTTGGATTATATACGAAAGAGCAAGGTACATGTTTGACCTAAATATCTTGATGTTATTTTTGTGGTTGTGTTTCAATTTCGGCTTTCTAGTGTTATTTAATTTCCTTAGTGCCTCAAAACACAATAAATTGATCGTAGCTGTCAGCTGGTTGAGTGTTTTACTTCCACCCTTAGTATGCATTTCAGAAACGTAGCTGTGCATAATATGAATCTATATGTTCTCATGCTATATATTATTATAGAAATTATTCAAGCTGAACCAAATGGGTCTTTGGTATTTAAATTTCATTTCAGCGTTCTTGCCAAGTCTCTTACTATTGTGAATCATGTCAGTGCTTCAACCAAATAACTTAACTCTATTTCTAGTCCAAGTATGGATGAAGGGCGGTGTTACAAAAGAGATGATAATTTTGGGAAAAGTTCCATGCTGGATGGCTGGACCCTTTCATATCTCTTGCTTTAAAGTCATGGAACTGCTGGGATATGAACTGTAATTTTACTTTATTCTGCAGGTAGCTGCTTCTGAAGCAGGTGGGATTACACAGGGGATTGGAGCTTATAAAGTGGAAGTACCAGTTGATGGCAAGTTGCTGCCTTGTGTCTTTCTTGACACTCCTGGTCATGAGGTTAATTGAAGACTCAAGTCTAATTTCAATTCATTTTGATTGTACATACGCAATTTTTTTATGCGCGCAACCTGCTGTTTTTGCAAATATCTATATAAGAGTATTTCATCTGTAACTATGACAAATCGATTGTTTCTATAGAATGCTGTATCTTTCATGTTATCTGATCTGTTATGCATGTGTTTTTTGTAGGCTTTTGGGGCAATGAGGGCTCGTGGAGCAAGAGTCACGGATATTGCTATTATTGTAGTAGCTGCCGACGATGGGATCCGTCCTCAAACCAATGAAGCCATAGCACATGCAAAAGCAGCAGGTGTACCTATTGTGGTCGCAATTAATAAGGTAACTGTGTGCTTTAAGCTAGGATGAAGTTGCTTTTGGTAGCTATCGAGTATATACAATAATTTAAAATAGATGGACCTTTTAAAGATCCATGTTCGTAATTAGGAATCCATGCAGCTTGGAATCGGCATGTTTCGGATGACGCTTGCCTTGGTTTTATTTTGTTGACTTGTAGTGCTTGCATGTTGATGATCCATCATCCATCCAAATTTTGGTTTAATTTGTCTCGATCTTTTCTCCTTGGTTGTTACAGATCGACAAGGATGGGGCTAATCCTGATCGTGTGATGCAAGAGCTTTCATCAATCGGTTTAATGGCAGAAGATTGGGGAGGTGATACCCCAATGGTCAAGGTACTGTTTTTAATCATTCCAAAATAAGCCTTCTTATGCATGTCCTTCCAGAAGTTTCATATCTTCATTACTATGTTTTTCTTTTTCCTGTTTTTTATGGGTGGGTGGTTGCATGGTTTCAATGGATTCTCATCATTGTTCCTCTGTATGACAGATCAGTGCTCTTAAAGGTGAAAATGTGGATGAATTACTGGAGACAGTCATGCTTGTTGCAGAGGTAAGAAAATGCTATAATGTTAATTTTCTATGCAAATGCATTCCCAGATACCTCTGAAGGATTCTGTACATTTCTGACTGATTCTTTTCTTGGCTGTCTTACAATTCTCAATTTCTGAAGGAAAGGGATTCAGCTAGACGCAAAACTAATCATTTATTTATTAAACATACATCCTATTAGTGGAAGCTGTGATTTGTTCATAAGTTCTCTGTAGCTTAGTGCATTTGTTTATGCATTTAATATCAAGCTGGGAATATAACTCCTTGTTAGTTAATGAACTCTGGTCTTTATATCTCCTGCATTGCAAGTAATGCATCCCTTTTTCTGTATTGAATTAATGATGTAAGCCAATTCCTACGTATCGTTCAGGGAATTGGAGACTTTTGTCTTCATATAATTTTATAGCTATACATATCCACTCGTCCTGAAAATTTATGATGTATATTGTGATTGATGGCAAATACAGAAATCAAGGAGGATATTTCATGTCTTAATAGGTAATTTCCTATAAGTTGCATGTATAGATGTTTGTGTATGCAACTCTGAGGAAGATAAGGGTCCTATTTTCTTACATAATGCTAAACTCAAGTACTGGTTGTCATCGTTAATGAAGTTTGACTGACTAGATCTTTCAGAACAATCTCCTAAGAAATGTCCTCGTACTAGTTTCTTTCTAGGTTCTAATTGTCCTTGGCCTGTCAAAATGCAGTTTTTGGGGGTGTATCTTACATCCTTACCTCTTATTTCTTTATATGTCTCTCATTCTTATTGTTTTATGCTGTTCCTTGCTCGCTCCCTGCTCCTTTTGTAGTTGCAAGAGTTAAAGGCAAATCCTCATAGGAGTGCGAAGGGCAATGTAATTGAGGCTGGTCTCCATAAATCCAAAGGACCCATTGCCACTTTTATTGTGCAGAATGGCACCCTCAGAAAAGGGGACACAATAGTTTGTGGGGAAGCATTTGGGAAGGTTGGTAATTATGGCTGTGCGTGTATACTTTTGGAGAGTTACTGCTAAATCAAATCTCTTTGCTAATGACTTGGTCTTTCTGCTTAAAGGTGCGTGCCTTATTTGATCATGGAGGGAAGCCTGTTGATGAAGCTGGCCCATCGAGCCCTGTGCAGGTTCGATTTCTGCACGTGTCTGGTTTCTAGGCACGTTTTGTTGTTAGATGTAGAGGTTGCACCTGTTCTAGTAACATCAGGATTAAGTTCAAATAAAATTGAACATGACTCGCAAGTATTTCCTTGCACCTCAGAATACTATAGGAGGCTGCTTTCTTCTCTGAAGGTGCATAATTACAACTAGCTAATACCCGAGCATTGCGCTGTTTTTTATATATATACTAGTTATTAGGCCCGGGCTATGCCCCGGGTAGGAAAATTTTCATTTATTAATATAATAGTTTATGATAATAACACTAAATACAAGTTAGCCTAGTGGTTAAAACTTTAGTATATATACTTGAGGTCTTGGGATCAAACCCTATACTATGCAATTTCTTAATTTTTTTATTGTACATGGATTACATGAACTAAAACTCCCTAGGTAGAGTGCCACGTGGCACAGTTTCTTGTTTTCGCACGCCTTTTAATATATTTGTATATATATATAAATATATATATATAATACAATACAATATAATGCAATTATGTTTAATAAAGAAATCAACTTTTATAAACTAAAAAAAGATTCTCCTTTTCAATGATCGACACTAATACAGATGTGAGTTATGAATTATGATACAATTATATATGCATATAGTTGCACCTATTAAATGCTTTCAATGTAAAGAATGAATCCCTTTTTGAGAAATGACACAATTATACGCATGTAGTTGTACCTATTAAATGCTTTCAATTCAAAGAATTTAGGAGGGAACTTTAGTAGTTTGGGATGGAAAAAGCAAAAATTGTGGATTTTGCTTTGTAAAGAATATGTACAAGTGTCATATTTGGATATAAATGAGCATGTCAGTATAATAGCTGTTTTCATGTATACTGAGGGAAGGACTGAGCACATAAAGGATAAATTGACAAGGCTTTTAGAACTCTACTTTTTTTCGGTGTACATTTGTGAATTTCTGGATGTGCCACACTACTACCTCTTGTCCAGTATTGATTTTTTTTAACATCCATGAGAATTTGCATACAGGTTATTGGACTGCATAATGTTCCGTTTGCTGGTGATGAGTTTGAGGTCGTGAGTTCCCTTGACATAGCTCGTGAAAAGGCAGAGGCTCGTGCAGATGCTTTGAGAAATGAGCGCATAGCTGCTAAGGCTGGAGATGGAAAGATTACCCTGTCTTCTTTGGCTTCAGCAGTTTCATCTGGGAAGATGGCTGGTTTGGATTTGCACATGCTGAATATAATTTTGAAGGTTGATGTTCAGGTAGGTGTTATTTCTTTTTTCAGAGTTACTTAATGTTAATGGTAGTAGTATGCTTTTTAGTGGAATGACTGGCTAAATTTTGAGTTTCTGAAAATGGAGTTCCATTTTTTATGCTATTATGGATCTTGTTTCCTTCTCTCTCTCTCCCCTCCCCCTCCTCTTGTCATGACTTGTAATTCTTTTTCCTCTCACTGAACATCTTCTATGCCAACCAAGTTTTTTCTTTTTATCTTGGAAATTCTTTTGTGACACTTTTGGGTTCTTATGTTTTCTATATGGTCTTCAGCCTTTTAATATTTTAATAGGCTACTCATATAGAGACACATCACTGCTTACCCTATAATCCATATATTGTTACTACCATTGTCATTGTCCCTTAGCTCCACTTTCTTGCCTATTTGAGAACTACCCCTCTGTCTTTCCTCTTGAAAAATCAGGCCACGTGACACAAACAACCATCCTTATTTCCTTTTTTGGTGATTTGGACGCTATACAATTTTGTGCTTTGGGAATGTAATTCGGGAAATTGCAATTCCTATGCGGTACAAATTGGTCTGAGTCTTGAGAAAGTATGTTAAATTTAAAGTTATCCAAATCTACTATTTGCTTAATGCCAGTGGATTGAAGGTCACTTCCGAAGAAAACAAACAGTAAAATGTTGGGGTTGTAATTTACTCTTTGCACTAAATATGGACTTTCAGTGAAAAAAGTGAAAATTCGTGGTGCTTACAGCTCTAGCCTATCGAAGTTCTGTTCAAAAACCTCTTCCGACCCTGCCTTCCCCATTGCCGCTGGTTCACGACCAATCAATCAAAGAATAGGATGGAGAGGGCTACCAATCTTCCTGCTGCGACTTTGAATGCATCAAATTATTTTTTGAAGTTTCAACATCGGAGTACCAGCCCTCTATCTCAAGCAGCTTCTGTAACACATTGTTTCACCCTTAGAAAGAGCTCTTATTTCCAAATAAATCTAGATCGAAGATGTGATTAGTAGGAAGTGGTAGGTGTTGGATAATTATACAATCGAATGTCTTCTAGATCATGGATCTTTTTATGTTTGCTCTGGAACAATATTGTCATTCTAATATTTTGGAGAACAAATAAGTAGGGTGCACTCTTTCAACGTGTTAGCGGCATTTTCCAAATCTGCTAGACACCTACCAAGATACTTTCTGTTTTGTGGAGCACGGCCACTTGGAAATGATTTTTTTATTATTAAATTATTGAGACCATGGGGCTCTATCAGAAAACTGCGTGTAGTACAAGCTTCACTCTCATGATGATTTAGTTAGAGAGTAGAAGATGCTGATCAAGTTTAGGATGAAAAATAAGTATTGTAACTTTTGCTAAACTAGCTCCATACGTGCCCTTGTTACCGTGAGTTTTTGTTATTAAAGCTCTTCTGGTTGTTTCTTGCTTTTTTAATTGATGTAATAGGTATATGTGCTTTATTTAATATTTTGCATTGTCAATTGCAGGGATCAATTGAGGCACTGAAACAGGCTCTGGAGGTTCTTCCTCAGGAGAATGTATCGTTGAAGTTTCTCTTACAAGCAACAGGAGATATTAGTGCAAGTGATGTTGATCTTGCAGTGGCTAGTAAAGCCATTATATTGGGGTTCAATGTAAAGACACCTGGTGCTGTGGAAAAATATGCAAATAACAAAGGTGTCGAAATCCGGCTTTATAGAGTCATTTATGATCTAATTGATGACATGCGGAAAGCAATGGAAGGATTGCTGGAACCTGTTGAGGTAATTCTGGTGGACTATATTTAGACTTTCACAGTCAGCAATTCCTATCAGATTTCTAGTACTCCCTCCGTCCCATATTAATCAATACACTCTTATTAACAAATAATTGACATTTTATATTATTGTTGTAAGTAGGTTGTGGGTGTTTTTTTGTTGGAGTTAGTGGATCATGCCTCCACTTTTTGAAGAATGAGTGTAGTAGGATGTTTGTTTGTTAGTCTTTGGGCCCCTTATAAAGAGAGAAATAATATAGAATTGGTGGAAACTTGTCACTATAGGAAGTGTATCAATTGATGTGAGACATACGAAAATAGGAAGTGAATCAATTAATATGGGACCGAGGGAGTATTTTTCATGGGTTGCTTTGGGGCTGGGGTGGGGTTTGGATTGTGGTTAGGAGTGGTTTGCATATGTTCCCACTGAATTATTGGTCTTGCAATCTAGGAAGGAAATTGCAGAGATAAACTATATCTGATTACACACACATAACAGGCAAAGATGCACTTCATGAAAATCAGACACCTAAACATTACTGGTGCAATTTTCGTCCATCAATGCATGGGTATAAAAGTCTGATACTAGCTAATACCCCGTCCGTGAGTATATTTCACATGATTTTCACTTCTCTTTTGGCACTCTTCTAAACTTTTTTCCCCTAATGGTGGTTCAAGATGATTGAATTATTAGATGAAAATTGAACTTTTCGGCTATGCTACTTCTACAATTCATTTTCTCAAGCGCACCTGTGTGTAATAGGAGGTAGTTAAAATTAGTTAACTACCCTATTATTAGTTGAAAGTTGTTAGTAGTTGTTAGAATTCTTGAAAGTTGTTAGAATTCTGGTAGTTCTGTTAAATGGAGTTTTGGCAGGAAATCCTGTTACCCTCCTAAGCTGAGGTAATGTAGCTTAGCTGTGTATAAATAGAGGCTGTTTAGCTGAGTTGTGAGTTGTAATTCATTCTGAAATATAATACAATCACTCTCTATTTTACACTCAGTCAAGAGATTTGTTGAGTTTGCCTCTGTCTCTTCTATACTCTTGGAGGTTGCCTCCATTATCAGTCCTTAATAACAGAAGCTTTCTTAAGCTTACTGCTACACTGTGTCGGACATTTGAGACTCCCACAGGGGTATGAGATCCTTACTCAACTCGTCAATTTCCATCCTCATGCTTCAAGTATGTTGAACCACATACATGGAGGGAAAATGTAAATAAGGAGGAAAAGAGAATAGAACCATCTTATGCTCTCAATTAGGGCTTAAGTTCATAATTTTAGCAAACTCTAGAAAACAATTCAACCTAAAAATGTGTATATGTATTTGTCATGTCAAAAGCACATGCAAAAGTCTTTAAATCCAGGAGTATATATTTTGAATCCCCTGTCCCCACACCTGTGTCCAATTTCAGGATAGTCCCGTATGTCTGAAATGTTGGCTTTTCAACTCTCGGACTGTATATGTCTACGTACTCAACACTCATATCCATGTATGTGTAATGTAACTCTTGTGTAAGGATTTCATACTCATGTTGGAGTGTACATACACTTAGTGAATGAAGTAAATGAGTGAAAGTAACAAGGGAAAAACTCGAGCACGGGGTATCATGCGCTGACCTCGCCCTTCTCCCCTCGATGTTCCCACGTTGGGATCAGGTTTATATTCCAATGAGGAGAAGGGTTGTAGTTTGTAAGTTACGATGCCCAAATTCATTAGAGATTAGGGTCAGATTTGTTACAAATAATGAGAGAACTTGTAGCACATGAAGGAGCTTCATCATCCAAAGCAAATAAGTTCGTCAATAGCAAGAGCACTATATATTAGATGCATGGCATAGGTTTATCAGAAATAGGTGTGATAAAAGACTTTCTATCACTTTTTCATCACTAAAAAACCCTCCAATAGGGTTTTATAACTTATATGTGTTGGAGAACTAATTAAAATGATAGCTCTGTCAATCATTAGTTCACCCATGTGACAACATATTAAATTTGGAATTATTGTGAGAGTTTACTAGACGTTGAATTATTCCTGTCAAATTTTCCTATTATGAACGGGTAGATGAATAGTGTTTAGAAAATATACAAAGTTGTCATGTTTAATTTAAGAGAACTACATGTATGAGTAACAAAGACTTTCAAGCTTAAATATCTTTTTTACCACTCTAAATGAGCTTCATCATTGAGTTTGACATGGGTATTAAGAATAGTTGTTAATTATAATAATATACTTGAATGTGTAAGAAGAGATAGAAAACGTAAAGTGAAAGTATAGCAATATGGTAGTTTATTTCTATGTTACTCACACACGGATTGAGTGTCTACTCGGATACCGGTGTCCAAGTGTCCGACTTGGCTATTTTGTAGAAAAAAGTCAAGTTTTTAGCTTAAAATGAAGTATCCAAGTAAAGTGTCGTGTCAGACACGACACGACGCCCCGTTTTTGAGATGAATAATGGTGTCAGAGTAACACTGGTTTATTCTAGGAATTTCTGAGTCTATAAAGCGCTAAAAAGTGCTATCAGTATGATGAAGAAAGTTTTCATTTGATGATGGGAGATAAGCTTCATCTTTGGGAAAGAAAATTAAGCATGTATATCGGCCACCTTTTGCTGTATATCATATAGATGAAATTTTATGCTCCTATCTAGGGAATAGGGACATAAATGTGCCTTACCTGACAAGCTTCTATTGAATTATCTTTAAGAACTGTGTTCGTCTTCCTAGTACCTCTTTACTTGAAATTCAATTTTCACTGCTTATAAGAATCTATGCATGTAGGAACAAATTACAATTGGTGCAGCAGAAGTGCGGGCCACATTCAGCAGCGGGAGTGGTCGTGTTGCTGGGTGCATGGTGAATGAGGGAAAAATTACTAAAGGATGTGGGATTCGAGTTGTACGGAAGGGAAAACCTGTCCATGTTGGAGTCCTTGACTCTTTGCGTCGAGTGAAGGAAAATGTCGAAGAGGTATACTTTTCTAAAGATTTTTCTCTTCAGTTTAAGATTCCAGTCACAGATGCTGGTAAGTTGTAGCCTCTCGGCTTATGCCATTCGAAGAAAAATTGCTCTGCTTTTCAACAACTATTTGCTTATTACTTGTTTAGTTCCTGAACTTAAAACAAGATCTGTGCGTCTTGTCAGCTTGAGTGGAAGTTCCCTCAGTAGGCAGCTGTATTCTTAATCTCTACTTCCTCGGTTTGATGCCCTTGTGTGAACTAATACATGAGTGTAACGAGTATCTCTTTAGGTCTCTGGGCAATCATGGTCATTCTTAGATTGGTGCACCCAACTGCTTTTTTTTTTTTTTTTTTTTTTTTTTGCGTTGACATTTTTACTTTTACTATGTGGTATAACATATTTATTTGTTAATATAGGCTTAATTTTGTAGGGAATTTCAAGGAATACCCCAGTACTTTGTAAAATTCGCGTGATACCTTTCACACCTAATTTTGTGCATAAGTATAGCCATAAACTTCCAAATTATTCATTGTATGCAGATAATTTAATTTGTTTGTCAAAAAGTGTGAGTGGCAGGGGTGTTTAATGTTGTATAAAATGATTTCACACTTCTAATTGGATACTAGTTACTGTCATATCATACACAACAAATACAATAACTTAACAACATATCAATGTTATTGGTTATAAATTAATAGCTAAATTGTTTTTATTAATGTAAATGTGATTGGACAAATGTTAACATCACATTATGCCTGAACTTATATTTTTTTTTTTGACTGGATAGGCTCTTCAATATTTTAAATGCATATGCATATTGTTTATGGAAGTTGACGCTTCTCCACTTTTCAGGTAAGCACTGGACTTGAGTGTGGAATTGGATTGGAAGACTATGATGATTTCGAGGTAGGTGATACACTTGAGGCATTCAATACAGTGCAAAAGAAACGAACCCTTGAGGAGGCTTCAGCTCAGGTAGCAGCTGCACTGGAGGGAGCTGGTGTTGCTCGATGATGATGATTCAACAAAGTGCTCTCGTTACCAAATTAAGGATACACTGGTTCTTTCACCTCCGGTCTCACACCGCTACTGCATATAAGAAGTTTCAAAGCTGTTATTCGGGTATGTTTTGACTGAATATGATGGACGTGTTGGGAGCATTGGATCTTCTATGGATGTGCAACAACTTGGTTGGCTCCCCGTTTGTATAAGATTATGCTGTACATAGTGGTATATGAATCAGATCTATACGCTTCACTCTAATGTAGTAGTGAATACCTCGATATTCTTTTCTGACGGCATTTTGTAACAGCTACAGTAACACCTTGTAAAGCAAAAGATCTTTTAATGTCACAAGGAAAGGTGGAACATTGCCTGGTTCAATAATCATTTTTCTTTACTGTATCTCT
This sequence comes from Beta vulgaris subsp. vulgaris, assembly GCF_026745355.1. Taxonomy (NCBI): domain Eukaryota; kingdom Viridiplantae; phylum Streptophyta; class Magnoliopsida; order Caryophyllales; family Amaranthaceae; genus Beta; species Beta vulgaris. Next base: position 23,286,326 of record NC_079205.1, on the reverse strand, counting down.
TGCAGTGTGTCGCATTTAGTACTTGAACAATCCAAAACAAAACTCACAAGCTTGTTCTGGGAATGCGCCAAACTCCAACAATTGCGTGTTTAAATCATTCCCATTTTGCATTTCGATCATTCAGCTATCTTCTACCGGACGGAACCACCTCCCCAGGTCAACCGACGCCCATATCAGTTTGAAAATTGGTGCCTCAGACACCCTGACTTACCTCACATTATTTCGTCTGTATGGCGCATGCCCATCGCTGGCTCAACAATGTACCGTTTCACTAAGCATCTCTCTATCTTTCGCAACGAGATTAGGAAATGGTGCTTGGATCACAAAGTTGTTTAGGGGATTGATTGGCAGGAGGTCTCTACGAAGTTAGCTGCCACTGCGACTAATATCTCCACTCTTCCTCAAGGGAATGCTTTCATGCTCCAACGTCAGCAGGAGTTGGTTCAGTCTTCTTTGGCCCACTCTTACTGGTCTCAACAGTCTAAAGACAAGTACGTACAATTTGGGGAACTTCCCACCAAGTTCTTTTATAATAGGATGCGACAGAAATGACGTTCAACATATATCTACATGCTCCGGACTGCAGACGGACAATGGACTGAGGATGGTCCAACCATAGTGGATACTATCTTACACCATTTCAAAGAGGCATATGGCAACTATCAGGTGCCTAATATCTCTGATCAGGCCCAAGACGAGGCCATCGACCTAGTACTTCGCGCATTAAACTTACCACATCTTTCTAGTGTACAACAACAGCAGCTACTTCTGCCTTTCTCTGAGGCTGAAGTGCAAGAGGCCATGTTTGGCATTGGTCATGCAACATCTCCTGGGTTGGATGGCTCGACAGCCGAATTTTTCCAAAATCACTGGGACATTCTTGGGAAACAGGTATTTCAAGCAGTTAATCACTTCTTCTCCACAGGCTTCATACTCCGGGAATGGAACCAGACGCTTCTGGTTTTGTTGCCCAAGGGTCAGATTCCGGAGGATGTGACTCAATTTCGGTCTATTAGTCTATGTAACACAATTTATAAATGTGTTTCGAAATGCTTGGTCAACCGGCTACGGCCGTTGCTATCTGATCTTATCAAGGAATACCAGAGTGCCTTCATTCCGGGTCGTCATATGTGATAACATTTTGATAAGTCATGAGTTAACCCATGTTCTGAATAAGCATCGACGCGGTAATGTTCATCTAGCGGCTCTCAAAATTGACATGAATAAGGCGTATGATCGGGTTAATTGGAGGTTTCTCTTAAAGGTTCTTCAAGCTTATGGGTTCCCTGCCCAGTGGATACAGTTGATTAGTCAATGTATATCCACAATGACATATCGCCTCTTGGTCAATGGACAGGTTACCGAGGCCTTTCCTTCGCATTGTGGTATCCGACAGGGTGATCCCCTATCTCCCTATCTGTTTTTGTTCTGTATGGATGTCTTGTCCCGCATGTTAACGCTGGCTACAGATATTCGCCTATTTGATGGATTTCGAGCGCACAGGTACGCCCCTTCTATCTCTCATCTGTTTTTTGCTGATGATGCTCTTCTTTTCTTTAAAGCGTCAATTACCTCCTGTACGGAAGTTTCCAACCTCTTGGGCCGATTCTGCCATATCTCTGGACAAATGATCAGTTTACGTAAGTCATATGTTAAATTTTAGCCCCAACGTTCCCGAGAACATGGGTCAAGAATACAAAGATATCTTACAATTGGAAACGAAATAGTCCCTGGGAACGTATTTTGGTGCTCCTGTGGACATTCAAGGCAAGAAAACTCAGCACTTCACCTTCTTACTTGATAAAATTTCTCAGCGCATAACAACATGGTCTCATTCCCCACTTTCGCAAGCTGGGAAATTGATTCTCATCAATTCTGTCCTCATTGCTTCGATAGCCCATATCCTTTCCGTATTCTTAATTCCCACAACCATAGCTAACAAGGTGGATGCTATGCTGGCCCGTTTCTTCTGGTCTAATTGCTCTGGTAAAGGAATTGCTTGGAGAAGTAAGGATCTCTTGTAAATGCCAAAAGGTGCTGGTGGCCTCGGGTTACGTAGTATTACGATGCATAATCGCTCACTTCTGATTAAAAAAGTGTGGCGTATGCATCGGATCGGAATTCCAATTTACTCATCAGCAAGGTACTTTCTCGTCCGTCTCTGGCTCCTGCTTCCTCGCTAGCTACACTAAGTTCCGTGCAGGGGCAATGTTCTTGGGGTGCACGAGGTTTACATCAAGCTGAGAAGGTTCTCTTGACAAATTATGTTTGGAAAATTGGATCCAATTCCAGACTACTTGCTGGTAAAGAGCGATGGGTAAATGGGGAGGTTCCCCTCTTTCGCGATAATGTTCCACTTCGCACTGCTGCTACTGTCACCATAGGCTCCCTATTGTTGCCCCAACAACAAGGTTGGAATATTTCCCGGCTTCATTCGTTCTTTCATCCCACCACGGTTCGCGCCATTCGCGCCTTAGAGGTTCCGTGTTTCTCCAATCCTTCCGACATTCCTATTTGGCCTTTTACCACATCGGGCCAATACACCACTAAATCTGGATACTACCTTCTCTCTCAAAATACCGATATCTACAGCATGAACCCCCCCTCTAGTTTCGAATTTTTTTCGCATTCTATGGGGATTGCGCATCATGCCAAAATGGAAGCTTTTCCTCTGGAAATTGTTCCACAACAGTTTAGCAACAACAGCTAACCTTTCAAACCGTGGTCTGTCCATGTCAGATGTTTGTCCAAACTACAACTTGGAACCTAAGACATGCCAACACCTTTTTCGATTTTGCCATATTTAGCCACTGTGGCGTGGTAAACCAGCCAATTGGGTATTATTTCCAACTCGACTCCACTTGTGGCCTTTAAAGATTGGCTCATCGCATGGATTCATTATTTCTACCAACAGGATGGGTACACTGGTGATCGTCTTCCCTTGTTTGTGGCCACTTTATGGGCTATCTGGCAGGGTCGGAAGAAACATATCTTCAATGGGTTAGTACCAGATTTAGATTTACTACGCTCTCTAGCGGACCACGACCTTCAGCAACACCTCACCTTTCTGGCCACTCCTCTTCCACAACCTCGCTCTCTGCGTGAGACTCCTGGTCCTCCAGGGTTCCTTAACGCACATTTTGGGGCATCTTTCTACGGGGCCACACAGTTACATATCCAAGTGGATGGCTCCTGGGCGGCGTCGTCTCCTTTGGCTGGCATTGCATGGGTGGTTGATCATGCTACCACCAACGCTCGGGAGGGGCAAGGAAGTTGCATTCGTGCCTCCTCCGCTCTGGTTGCTGAAGCACAGGCTTGTCTGGGGCCTTGATTTGGGCTCACGCACGAGGTTATCATCACATCATGATATATACGGACTCTGAGTTATTAGTCCGGAGTTTACTTCACCAGGTCACACAACCGATTTCGATCGCTTGGACTCTCAATGACATTCGATACCTGGGCCAACAATTTCAATGGTGTCGGATTACGAAGGTTACTCGACCACAAGTTCAGATGGCCCATGACCTGGCTAATCATGTCTGCCGGGGACAAATTCCAATGGCCCCCATTTAGTTATGTATTAGTTTTCTGTACGTTTCTCCAATGTCCAAAAAAAAAAAAAAATCATTAATGTTTGTGAACTTTTTTCTAATAGATTTTAAGATTTTATCTCTACTTGTAGCTAGAGGTGTTAACCAGCTGAACCGAGATCGAGCTTGGGATTGTTCGTCTAAACTCGTAACACTTTTACTCGAATTCGAGTCGAGCCTCAAGCTTTTTTGAGCTTAAATTTTATAGTCCAATTTACCTTAAAACTCAACTTAAGGTAAAAAAATTATATTAGATATATTATATAACTCGGTTATGATTACTTATTTTGTGTTTTTCACAAGTATTGTGCAAAGGTTAAGTATAACTTTTCATTTAATTTCTATAGTATGGAAAATAATATAAGTAAAACATATTTCGAGCCTTTTCACAAACTTTTTGAATCGAGTTTTACTATAATCGGCCTTATAAAATTTTGAAACTATCTTGAATAGTTTGCGAGCGAGTTAGGCTCATGTTACATGTTACTCCATAACTTATTGTGTAACATCTCATACAAGTGAACTAATACGAGTGTTTCATATCATTATTACTCATTTTTATGTCAATATTGACGTACTTCATGTCGTTTTGGAGCTTTCTCGTGTCATTTCTTATAAATTATTTTCATGTCATTTATAAAACTCTTTCATGTCATTATTAAAATAAATAAATAAATAATTGAATTCTATGACATTTGTTTATCAAAATCAGTTCTATGTCATTATTACTCAGTTCTGTGTCCTTTATTCTCACTTCTATGTCATTTTGACTTCCTTCTAAGTCATTTTTCACCAAAGTGTTGTATCATTTTCTCTTATTTCATTATTATTTATCAACTCTTTATTTTTCTCATCATTATTACTCATTTTTATGTCATTATTGACGTATCTCATGTCATTTTTGAACCATCTCGTGTCTTTTTTTTTTATCAATATGTTTACAGACTCAATTAACCTTGTGAAAGCCTTGCAAGATAATGTTAGCCCGCAGATATATCTCATTTGGACTATTGAGAAGATACAAACTCTAGCCAACGATCTCCCCCGCTGTTGCATTACTAAAGTTCGACGTAACAATGTTGCAGAGGCAGACATGATAGCGAAGAAATAACTTCCTTTTCTACAACAATGTTTTAGTTTGTTCTTCATGTGTAAAAAGAATTAACGTTCAATCAGTTGCTACTGTTAACTACTCTGTCGAATTTATAGTATAAAAACATGGGAAAATTGTGAAATAGTACTTTTTGTAGCACTGATTTTGTGAACTAGTACCTTTATTGTTTTTTTTTTTTGTCAACTAGTACCTTTAAGTTGTGAAATCTTTTATTTGCAGTACCTTTACTAAATTTTCTGGGCAAAACAGTCAACATTCCGACGTTGACTCCTGATTTCCCACCAAATTTTGCGCGTGAGTCACACATCTAATCTTAAAACCACTCTCTCCCACTCGCCTAAAATATTACTCCCATTTAACTCAATCCCTTTCCCCAAAAACAAAAACCTTGACCACTATACTCAAAACTCTCCCATTCTCACCCTAAATTTCACCTTGTGAAAGAGAATTCAACTCTTGGAAATTGAATTCCAATTTCGGTCTTCTTCAATTTCAAAGGTATGTTAATTAATTCCTTTTCGTTTTATTTTTGGAAAATTAGGGCTAATTTTTTGTTTTTTTAATCTTATAGAATAATGTCTTCTTCAAAGTCTGGATCTTCCTCAGCCAAACGTACTAGGAAGTGTGGATGTGGAGTCCCAGTTGCTGAAAAAAGATCGTGGACTGTTGATAATCCAGGGAGGAAATTTATAGCATGCAAATTTTATGACAAGGAGAGTGGGCACATGGGCTGTGAGCTTTTTGATTGGGTGGACCAAGGTTCGACTGAATGGCAGAAGGACACCATCAATCAATTGGTGTTGGAGAAGCAAATTCTGAAATCTCAGAATACACTACTGAAGAGGGAAATTAGTAGGCATCAGGAGGATAAATTGATGATGATTAGTGAAATTGAAGAGCTAAGGTCAGGGGGTATGAATGATGGACCTAAGCATGTTATTAGGGTGGCTCCAAAATCTAAGGCATTTGTAATTGTTGTTGTTATACTAGTTATTTCACTCTTTTGTATGAAGTATTAGATGAAGATTGACATTCTACTTAGTTTTTAGCATGTTAGTGTTCGATGTTGTAGGTGTTGCTTTGTATGTGGCAGTAGAAAAAAGTCCACAAATTTTCACTACTTTATTGTATGTGGCACTAGAAACAAGCCTAAGAATGATCAATGAAAATGGTTTTTGAACATTCTCCATAAAAGCATTGTTGTAAGATTTCAGTTGTTGAACTTTGTATTGCAATCAGTAAATAAGAAGCACACATGATTGTTCAAAAAGATTTCATTTTTGCATTCTAATAAGAACAATGAGGATCAGCAGTCATTACAATCATGGGACCATTACAATGCAAAAAAAAAAAACATACTAATTGTTCAACATAATGAGTTTAGAGCAAACAAAAAAAACCAATTAAAACATCTCAGATTGGTGCACTTCCATCAAGGTTGTGAGAGAGGTGGTCCTTCTGTTTCAGGGACTTGTTGGCTCTCCTGATCCTCTGCTACTTGTGCACCCCTCTTAGGCTGCTTCTTCATCCTGAAAGAACCGGTTTTGGGAGGCCTTCCAGTCTTCTTAGGGGGGGGTGGGGGTGCAGGATCATTTGTGCATTTCTTCTTGTTATGGCCATAGTTCCTACAGTTGGAGCACTGGAATGGTTTTCTTTTCTTCACAACCAATTGTGAAACATTCTCAAGCTCCCCTTCCCCTGCCTCCTTCACTCTCTTCTTCTTAGAAGGCCTTCCAGGTAGCTTCCTAAATGGGGGTGGCTCTGGTCTGACATGAGGTGTCTTCTCCCACTGCCTCATCCCAGGCATAGGGTTGAATTAGGAGCATAGGTGAGCCTAAATGCCTCCTTGCTGTAGGCTTGATGGACATAGTCCTCTGGATCAGCCCTATTTCTCATGATGCACCTAAAGGCATGGCAACATGGAATGCCACTAACATCCCATCTAAAGCAGCCACAAGTATCCCTTAAGATCCACCACATATTATCATCACCATGCTTAACCTCAAACTTGTCAACATGGGACTTAGTCTCAAAACAGTTCCTTGCAATGTGTTGTGCAACTTCTAGTTGCTTCAAAGCAGCAGGCATGATCTTACCTTCATACTTCTCCAATCCATCCCTTTTCTCACAACACCTCTTCATTACATATCGTCTTATCCACTCCATCATAGTTAGGATAGGTTGTGCTCTTGCATCCCTAATCACATTATTGAATGACTCACAACAATTATTGAGGATCATGGCTGACTTGGTCTTGGTTGAAAAGGCATGTCTGCTCCAATGCTTGGGTGGGATCTTGCTCAAATAATTAAATGCATCCTTGGATAGCATCTTGATTGACTCCATTTGAGCCTCAAACACTTCCTGCACAAATGTAACAAACACCACACCCATATCAGACCTTATGAACATCAAATGCAAAATATACCTAATTAGGAAAAGATCCACTACCCTAAATATACCTTAGTGGAAGCCCTAGCTGCTTTCCAAAAGCATAGCCTAAATGCCTCTCCTGGATGGGCCAATTTAAAATTGGCCCATATATGCCTACAGCAATACCTGACTTCAGCATCAGGAATGACCTTTGAGAAGACATTAAGCAAACCCTACATCAAGTAGTATAAGTTAGTGAAGCATAACATAGTAGAAGAACAATATAGCCATATTTGAAGATGTACACTCACGTTCTGCCTATCTGACATGAAAGCCAGATCATCCTTCTCATGCAACCAGGTAACATGCTCTGTAATAGAGCCAAGATCTTTCACCAAGAGCTCCAGAAACCACTGCCAAGTGCCTTATTCTCTGCCTCCACTATAGCCCAGGCCACTGGGAACAAATTGTTGTTCCCATCCTTACCCACAGCAGCCAAACAAATCCCTGGAAAAGTCCCTCTCAAATGACATCCATCTACACCCAAAATATGCCTACACCCTTGTATGAATCCCTCTTTGCAAGGTTGTAAACAGATGTACAACCTCTCAAACATAACAGGTGGCCTCTCTATGTTACTTACACAAACATAAGCAGAAGAACCAGGGTTGTACTTTTGGATAGCAGCTGCATAATCCCAAACCTTATGGTATTGGTCAGCTGCACTTCCATGTATGTGCTCCAAAGCCATTTGCCTAGCATAATATGCTTTATAGTACTGCACATCAACCCCTAGTTCCCTTTGAATTCTAAGTATGAAAGCTTGAATACTCATTTTAGGATCATCCCTAAATGCATCTATAAAGTGCTCAGCTATAAAAGCACAAGTTGCTTTACTGTTAGCATTCTGAAAACCACAAGCATGCTTTAGCCTTAAACTCCTAATCTGAAATGTCTCCTCACCCCTCATTTTTCTTGCATGAATTTTAAAAGTACACTTTCTTTTTAATGTACAAGTGCACATCACTCTCTTAGAAGCTTTCCATTCACAGTTACATCTATACTTGCAATACAAAGTGATTCTATCCTTGTTATTATGCAAAAAGTAATAATCATACCCATGTTTCACAGCATGATACCTGATTGCTTTCCTCAGAACATTGTTTGAAGGAAACTTCAAGCCAAGCTTTAACTCCACTGGTTTCTTGAAATCAACCTCTGGGTTGAATGTTCCATAGTCATCAGCTTCTTCATCACTTCCTCTCAAGCTCCCCTCCTCTGCTGAGTCTTCATTTAAATCATCATTAGTTGGGATAATGAACTGCTCCTCCCCTTCTGGTTCAGGTCTTCCCACCTGGGATGGCTGCTCAGTTGTTGCTCTTTGTTGCTGCTCACTAGCTTCACCAATTACACCATCATCATGCCTAATATTTTCTGTATTTATCCTCTGGGATACATTTTCAGAGAACATATCTGGGCTTCGTCTGTCCTCATCAACTTCCTCAGTATACAGAACATCATCTTGTGTATTGTCTTTGCTTTTTGAAGACTTTGAGGCCCCCCATCTGCTATATTCCTTCTGACTGGAAGTTTAGGTCTTCTAGGTTTTTCTTGGGCTTTATGTGAGGGTTCAGCAATGGGCCCATTAACTCCAACTAGGATATCATTCTCATCCCAACCAAATTCCATGTCCAAACTATATCCTTCTTGGTGGCCCAAAGTGTCAGCAACATCCATGTCCATATCCCTCCTATCCACCACAAAACTTGGGTCATCAACACTGTCATCATCATCACTTTCATCTCCTTCCCCACCATCCCCACCATCCCCACCATCTGCATTATTCCCTGAGTCCTCATTTTCATCACTACCATGGTACTCATCATCACCATTCCCCTGATCCTCATCTCCACTACTATCATCATCATGAGGCCAATGTTCAACCCAAATTGTGACCATATTATTCTGATCCCTTGTCTCCAATAATTCAGCAAGGCAAGCATCATTCTTGTATTGTTTAAGCCCTTTGTCTAAACTTAACCCCTTCCTCCTATACCAAATGACACCCACATTTGGGAACCCCAAATCATTCCTTATGATGTGAGATTTTCCAGTAACAAATATTCTCTTCCCTTTCCTTAATATATATTGAAACCCCATCACCATCATATATCAGTTTGTTACCCCTTTTAGTTTCCACAAAAAAAACCCCATACCAAATTTTCAAGTTAGCAGGCCTACCAAGGTTAGGTCTTTGTCTAATAGACTCCAATTTTGTCCTCATTTTGTGACAAATTAAGTATTTTCATAATTTAATAAACATCAAATATAGTATTTGCACATCATAAATTTAGGGCATTAAGATAATACACAAAGTTCAGTTTTTTTATACTACATTGTTTAATTATTCATCAACACACTAATCAATGTAATTTACCCAGTTAAATAAAGAATGAATTACAGATAAAGATGCACAAAAGGGAAAAAAAGTACCTTTGTTTAGATTCGCTGTTTTGTGGTCCACAAAGACCAAATGCAGTAACTTTCCACAGAAGGACGATGACTCAGCTTACCAGAACAATCCAAAGGAAGAAAGAGACAGAGAGGAGAGAGAATGTGATAAGAGAGAGAAAATTTACTGAAAATGAATAGAGGTTGGTGAGAAAGTAAAGATGGGAGATGAAAGAGTGGGAAATTGGGGGGGAAATGGAGTTAAAAGAGGAGAGTGAGAACACGCTCCTTCAGAAGCAAAAAAAAAGGCCAAATTTGGTGGGAAATCAGGAGTCAACGTCGGAATGTTGACTGTTTTGCCCGGAAAATTTAGTAAAGGTACTGCAAATAAAATATTTCACAACTTAAAGGTACTAGTTGACAAAAAAAAAACAATAAAGGTACTAGTTCACAAAGCCAGTGCTACAAAAGGTACTATTTCACAATTTTTCCTAAAAACATTAATTCTTAGCAAAGAAACATTTGTCAATGATATCACAATGATATCACACATTCGTCCATCGGCGATTTGCGAACTTTCAAACAGGTACATAATTCTTTTAATCTTCAAAGTTATTTCACATTAGTCAACTGTTATGTAGTTAAAAAAATGGAGATAATAACAATTAGTTGAAAAAGGGTTTTTATATAATTAGACTTAAATTTGATTCATTTTTATATAAAATAAGAAAACAAAATGTGTATGAAATTTGATTCATTTATGACATTGATGAAAAATTTACAAATTTAGTTCTTTCTTTAAGAAATTCCAATATAAAATTTTTGCCCAAAACTTTTGCAAAATATCCATATTCAGAAATAAATTTTGAAAAACAAAACAATATCAAACCTTTTCGTGAACAACTTTTGCAAAAATCTATTTTCGAAAAAAAAAGTAACATTAATTTGCGAAATCAGATTGTGTATGAAAAATTTTAAATTTCATTTCAAATATAATTGGAACTCAAAGTGTTAAAATTTAGAAAAGGAGAAAAATTAAAAATGACCATTTCATGCGAAATTAGATTGTGTATAAAAACTTAAAATTTCATTTCAAATATAATTGAAACTCAAAGTGTTAAAATTTAGAAAAGGAGAAAAAGTAAAAATGACCATTTCATGCGAAATCAGTTTATGTATGAAAAATTTAAAATTTCATTTCAAATATAATTGAAACTCAAAGTGTTAAAATTTAGAATAGGAGAATAATTAAAATGATCATTTCATGCAAAATCATATTGTATATGAAAATTTAAAATTTCATTTCAAATATAATTGAAACTCAAAGTGTGAACATTTAGAAAAGAGAAAAATTAAAATGATGAAAATTTTTAAATATCAATTTGTGAAATCATAATTTAGAAGTTAGACAAGGGAAAAAAAACTGAAATTGTATTATACTTTTTGGTTACAATTTTGGGATCATAGAGAAATTACTGAAATCCATGATTTAAGAAATTATCTTTCTTTGTTACAAAATCGACTGCTGCTTAAGACTTGAATTGAAATGCTTGATTTTTTGATGTTATTTTTTGACGTTGACTTGAAAATCTACTGTTGCATGTATTTCTTTGATGTTGTTCGCAAATTAGATCTGCTGCTTAAGACTTGAAACGCTTGATTTTGTTATTGTATATTGCATACTTGGATGAACTGGGTTCCTTCAAATATGAACTAGGTTCCTTCAAAATATAGGTTGTAGATTTTTAGGGAGAGGAGATAGAGAAAGAATAGTTAGAAAAGTACTGAAATTATACACAGAGAGCAGAAAGAGAATGAATAGTTGGAGAAATATTTTTTTTATTGGTATGATGGGTCTTCACTCTTCACCAATTTAAGTGGCAAATACGTATATGGAACAACTATTCCCGGTTAACAAACAAGATTTTTTTTTTTAAAAAAAAAAAATCTTCCTAAATTAAATCAGACAGGCAGTGCACAAGTTTTATTGCTCAAACTAAAAATTATTCAAACCAACCCATCATGATTCATTTGGATGGAATTTCAATCTATCGCCTTAACTACTAACGCATCATGTGGATAAAAAAAAGAAACTACTCTTATCTAAATCAAAGAATTACTATCACAATTTTGTACATTGTCTACCCTTTACGATTTATTTTTGTAATCTATAAATACAAAAAAAAGGCATCAATACTACAATAGTTTGAGCCTTATATCATAAGAATACATTCATATAGTTCACATATTTTATTTCTAAAGAAATTAAATACTCCCTCCGTTTCCTAAAGATCTTCCCTCTTTCCGTTTAAGTGTGTTTCCAAAAGATCTCCCCTCTTTTACTTTATTCCTTATTTGGAATTTTTTTTCCCTTTTACCCTCTCATGTCCCTATCATATGGTCCACCATTACATTATTAATTCAATTTTACTCCATTTCTCTCTCCTACTTTAACTCCTTTTTATTTGTTTATTTATCTTAATCCCTTTCTCTCTCCTACTTTACCCACCCTACACAAATGGATCCTCCTTGGTATCTGTAGGCATAGTAACAAGGAAGATCTTTAGGAAACGGAGGGAGTACTTGCTTATGGTTAACTGATTAACAATGTAACACCACAACAATTTTCTATTTTTCAAAATACCTTTTCAATATAAAACTTAGAGAATCATCAAAGCATTATCGCCCGTGTAATAACGTATCGGCTTATTCAGAATTTTGCAGCGAAAATAATAATAATAAGGGTAATGTTATATGTAGCCCTTAGGGCTAAGGATAAGCATTAAATACATTTCTTAAAATGGATACAATTTAAGAATTCAAGACAAAATTATACATCATTTGTGGTAATATATGCTTGATTCACGTTTTTATTTCCATTTTAAGTTTCTTATACGTAGCCCTAAGGGCTATGTATATCATTTTCCTAATAATAAATAACTTTGAAAAAAAAACTTGTTCAACCAAATGTCAACTCCAAAAGTCGAACCAAAGTCAAACTAACAAAAGTCAAAACTCAAATATAAAAGTAAAAGTCAACTATAATATAACAAAGTCAACACAAGCTTTCCACGACTTTCCGAAATCAGGATACATCATCTTCAAACCTGAAATGGACGATAATCAACACATCCACATAAAGCACATAATCAACAGAGTTGAATAATACATATATAGTAAATAAATATAAAACCTAACATGATACCAATAAACACTAAACAGGGATAAATAATAATATAATAACATATATAGTTCACTACTTTTATAGAATTTGACTCCACAACTGATAAGTTAATTAATTTTGATGGAATATGCAATGGAAAGAGTTGTCCAAACCAAACCATGTCTTCAATTTAGAAGACGAAGTACGAACGCGACTCATACTCCCTTGACCTACGATATCCAGGAACCTCTTAAAAAAAGGGCACAATGACCAATCCTATCCCAACAAAAGCCATGTGCTATCACTATGTACTGCAACTCATACTACTTCAGACGTTGTCTAAAGCTATAGTTACTAAATCCAAAGATGTTTAAACTATTTAAATAATTTTAAAGTATGACTAAATAAAATATTTGATTACTAAAAATCATTAAATAATTCTTTTGACTTTCAAATAGCCAATCTTTTAAGAAGTAAATCATTTAAACATTAAAATATATATAATATACATTAAATTGTATTCATAAAATTCATAAACTTAAGGGGGATTACAAATACTCTGTTTTTCTATTTCAGTGTCAATGGAAGAACCACATTGGGTAGTAGAGGTAAATATCTAAATAATATTAAATAATATATTAATGCAGTTCATGCTACCACATGCAGATTTTGGTATTCATGCGGTAATTCATGATAAAATAGAAGCATATGTCGATCTTGTTATGGATTCCAAACGCTCCCCGACGTCTAAGATTTTTTAGATTATCATCTACACAACTAGGTCATTCACAACAAAATGCAGCAAGAAAAACAATTAAATTTCTTGAAGAAATATATAATATTGAGGTTGTAGATTTTAACTACTATGCATTCAAAACACTAAGGCATACAAATCCCCACCTACTTGAAGAGTACAATGACTACATCCAAGCTCAAATAACTTCACCTTGCTATCTCTTTGAAAAGTACTACCTTTGTTTCTTTATTGTAATGGTTAGACTTTGAGTTTTGATACTATTCACCCAATTATATTTGACAAGCATTTTTAATTAATGGGTAAGAAAAAATATAGCCATATAGGATCTTGTTTGAATCTCGATAAGTACTTTTAGAATATAAACTTTTATAATTTTTACAAATGCGAATTAGAGATATTAACGTTCAAACATGCACATTGACAAGTATGAAAAGGTAAAGTATAACTACTAAAAAGAAACGGAGGGAGTATATCTTATGTGTAAAATATTATAGTATATATATATACATATATATACATATATATATACATATATATACATATATATACATATATATACATATATATACATATATATATATATATATTTATATATACATACATATATATAATATATTATATTATATATATATATTAATATATATATATATAATATATATATGTGTATGTAATATATATATATATATATACATATATATATATATGTATATATATATAATATATATGTATATATAATATATGTATATATATATATATATATATATATATATATATATACATATATATATATATATATAGGTTTAAGTTCATATGAGAACCACCCTTATGGTGAGAACCGTGAGAACCACTCATTTTTCCTCATATTACGAAGATTTTGATCATTTCATAACATTTTTGCTCATTTTTTGTTTCACTTATTTTATGGTTTTGCCCATTTAACAATTTTGTGCTCATTTATCAATGTTTTTGCCTATTTTACATTTTGCTGATTTTACTTTTTTTTCTCATTGAACTTTTTTATGCTCATTTTACGTTTTTCTTCTTTGACATTTTTGTACATTTTACGTTTTTGATAACTTAATGTTTTATACTCCTTTTATGTTTCCTTTCATTTGTTACTTTTTTTTGCTCATTTTAGGAAATTTTTGCTCATTTTAAGTGGTTCTCACCATAAGAGGGTTCTCACTAGAACCCAACCCTATATATATATATATTTTTTTTTTGGGGGTCCCAATAGGAACCTCTTTGCTAAGAAGAAGGACCCCAATGGACTAACATCTCTTGCAGGTCAGCCAACGCAGCTACACAGGTCAATACTTGTGAATAAGGATGGATATAAGGGAATCCCTACTCCCAAGCACAAGTAGATAGTGGGATTCGAACTTGTGACCTCAAAGTCACAAGGTGAGTTCCCCACCACCTATAACTAAGCAAGCTTGGTATGGGAGTATAATATATAAGTTTGTGTTTTTTTTTTCTTGGATGATATATCTTAGTCTATACGTAATTATGTTAAAAATTTAGCTTTTACATATGTATCTTATAAATACATTTACCAATAAATAATGAATTATATATATTAGGACTTTTTTGTCCGAAACTACCTTTAACTTTCAAGTTATTGCGAGAAACTACCTTATAAAAAAAATTGTTGTCCCAAACTACCTTACTTTTATCAGTTTGTTGTTGACAACTACCTTATGTCAGTTTCATGTGTTGACTTTTGTTTTTTCTAGTTTTTTAATGTCCCGTTATATGATTTGATCTCTTCAAATCCTGTTTTAGTTTTCCCCACCATAATTTCCCAATTTCCTATGTGTGCGCTATCTCTCTCTCATATCTATGTGACACTTTGTACCACCAGTCCAATATTAAATTTATTTTTGGTAAGTAAGTAAGTGTATATCCACCAAAAAACTTTATACAACCTAATTCCTCAGAAAAAGGACTGAACTAAGCAGGCCACAAAAGGCCAAATAAAAGAATCACATTTACAACCCATCCACCCGTGTGCGGTCTCTGCTGCTCCACTTAGTGGATTTACATACACTTACTCTATGTTTGACTGTACTTTGTGTATCCTTTACAACGCTATCTATTCTATACACCTTTGAAGACTAGTAAGCTTCATTCTCAGCCTTTCAAGTCTGATAAATTGCAGCTGCAATCACAATACAAAGAACATTCTTTCTCATTTTTGACCTTGTATACCTTCTTCTAATCCAGCCAAACCACAACTGATTACTTTTGTCTGTGTAACTAACACCAACCCAATTGAGCAAGAGCTTAAGCAAGGCCTTGCTGTAAACACACTTGAAAAACATGTGACAATGACTTTCTGTATCAGTCTCACATAAACAACATTTGTCATCAGGGCAGACATTGAACTGATGTATCTTTTGTTCTAAGTCTTGATTGAATGCCAATTCAAGCATTGAATATATGCTTGGGTAAACTCATTTTGTTACACACTGTATAAGCCCAAGGTACTCCAGGCTTTTCATTGATGAGCATGGCATACACATTATTGATGGAATAATTGTGATGATGGCTTCTCTAAGACATTCTTAAATGATGCAGCTCATTCTTTCCCTACATAGATGCTTGATGATCCAGCTTGCTCCTAATTGGGCTTGCCATTCCCACCAGTTGCTATTCTTAACATAAACATCATGAACCCAGTTCATCCTTTTTGCTTCATATATGCCATACTAACTTGCCAATTGCAGCCTTGTTCCATTCCTTGATACTTTTGAAGTCTAAACCCACCTTCTTGTGATTACAAACATTAGACCAATTAACATACCATGCTTTCTCTCCTATAGCTTTCCCACTCCATAGAAAATGCCTACATATTGAGTTTATAACATCCAAAATTGAACTAGGGAGAATGAAAGTAGAAGCCCAATAACTGTGGATGCTAAGCAGAATTGAGTTAATCAGTTGAGCTCTTCCAGCAAAGGAAAGATGTCTGTTGCTCCAGAATTTAATTCTCCAAGTCATTTTGTCCACCAAAGCATCACATTCACTAGTTTTTAGATTCTTAGAGTTAATGGGAACCCCAAGATATCTGAAAGGCAACCTTTCATGCTTAAAACCTGAAAACTATTCAATCCTTGCTACTTCAGCAACATCCATAGCGGTGTTGTAAAAAGCTGATTTATTGTTATTAGCTTGGAGACCAGAGGTCTCTGTAAACAATTTGAGCCCTTGTATAAGAAGATATGCAGATATAGCCTCCCCTTTACAGAACAAGAGCAAATAATTTGCAAAACACAAATGATTGATCTTCAAATTCTTATTGTTAAGAACTTAAATCTCTTAGTTCACCAATGTAGCTAAGGATTCTTGTTTAGATAGTCCATAGACAAGACACATATTAAGGGGGACATGGGGTTCCCCTTGTCTAAGTCCCTTCCTAGCTAAAACAAACCTTTAGTAGAGTAGAGCCATTTATAAGCAAGGTGGCTTTGGAGTGGTGATGCATTACATCACACAGGTGATAAAATGTGGAGGGAAATTCAAAGCTTTCAGTAAATCATTCACAAATTTCCACTCTATATATAGAATCATATGCTTTTTTCAAATCTACCATCATAAGCATACCCTTGACTTGGTTCCTTAGACTTCCCAAATCTCTTCACAAGGTCTTGACATAGTAGAATATTATTTATAATACTCCTACCATTGATGAATGCACCGTGGGTTTGAGATACCACCTCTGGTAAGACCTTGCTAAGTCTTGAACATATCAACTTTGTTATGACCTTATAGATCACAGAACACCATGCTATAGGTCTGAAATCCCTAACTGAAGTTGGACATTTGACATATCTACTGAAGAACTCAAGAACCCTAACCCAATTTTTTTTCTCTCTCCTCCGTTACTCTTTCTTCCCAGATCTTCCTCATTTGTTCACCAATTTCTACCAAAATTTACCACAAATTCGCTTATTTCTGTTTTTTTCGAGTTAATGGGATCATTATTTTGTGGGTTTGAACCATTTATGGTTTACGATTTCGTTTTTTTTTTTGGAAAAACATCCGAAATCATTCAAATTGGAAAAAGAACATGTTCAAACCCAAAAATCGAA
Organism: Beta vulgaris subsp. vulgaris; assembly: GCF_026745355.1. Lineage (NCBI taxonomy): Eukaryota > Viridiplantae > Streptophyta > Magnoliopsida > Caryophyllales > Amaranthaceae > Beta > Beta vulgaris. The sequence continues at coordinate 23,268,781 of NC_079205.1, read as the reverse complement.
TTTTTCGATTTGAATCTAAAAGTTTCAAACCCAAAAATTCGTTTTTTAGGTTTTTAGCACAAGATATGTTCAATGTGGATGAATCTCAAAGTTGGTCTTCGTCATATGGTCTCTCTTTCTCACTCTTGAACTCTCTTTTTCTTGTGGATTTTTTTTGGATTTGTTGTATTGTTCAATTTTTATGGGTATGTTTGATTTTTGTGGTATGATTTTTGTTGTGATTTTTTGTTGGGGTTGTTCTTATTTTCTGTTGGAATTGTTCAGATTTTTTGGGTTTTCTTTCGAATTGTTTTGACTATATGGAGGATCCGGATTCTTTATGGGTCAACAAACAAGTTTCCCGGTTTGCACCGTCATGACTATATGGAGGATCCAAAGTCTTCTCTGTGGTAAAATTTCTCAAGTAGTAAAAATTTGAATTTGAAACACCCACAACGGTCAAATATCACCAAAACACCCAAAATGAAATTTCCACTTTAAACATTTTTTTTCGTCTTTAACATAATCATTGGCAAAAAATCACCCACTTAAACTTTCCCTCTCTGAATCTCACCTTTTTTCTGATTTTGCTCCCTCCTAATCAAATTCAAACCATTTCTCTTTTCCTCTTTTTTTGTGTTAAAATTAAACTACCCCAACTTCCATCACTTGAACAACAATACACGTTTTTGTTTTTATCAATGGCGGACCGAAATCAATGGCATGATCCACTTCTTCTAACTGACGTTTCTCGCCAACAACGAAACTCTTCTAACGGTAATCAACTTCAATAGCTTCCACCAATCAAACCCTAATTTTCCCATCTCCGACTTTGCTTTCATTTCTTCAATTTACCTCAATTCTCAAACCCTACAGATTGGGAATTTGAGAATGTAGTATTTACAATTTTTTTAATTGATTTGTTGGATACTCCATCTGGGTACTCTAATTTTTCTCATTTTCTAGAGATTTCTGTATTTTTCTCTGATTTTAATGTAGAGTGTAAGAGTATATGATGACAACCCATGATTATCTGTCAGATTCGAGTGCCGAAAACGATGACTATGAATTGATTGTGAATTTTTGTAATTGTAGGAATCACTGAATTGCATGAAAGCATGGAAATCATTAGTCCGCAGCGATTTACTGATTTGATTAAGGGTGATACTAGTAATGGTATTGAATAAATTTCTCTTTTTTATTAATATAGTGCTTGTATCATTTTAGGCGGGTTAAACTTTAAAACTTTTTACCAAATATTTTCATCAATATATACAATATAACAATATAACATACCCATGCGCGATCTTGTTTGATTCGCCTCGATATGTAGTTTCATACTATCAACTTTTTATATTTTCTATTAATAAGGAATTGAAGATATCAAAGGTTCACCGTGTAAAAAAAACATGCACTAGATTATGGGATGGTTGAGTAAGAAAGTAGCATCCAAGAAATAGGATTTATGTCAAGGATTTAACTTTTGGTAGTAATTGCAGGTCGGTCGATGTTGGGGTTTTCTCTAACCTCACCTGATTTGGTTGTGTGTGCTGGTTCACCTGATATTCCTCAGCAGAATTCGGTGGAGACGGAGAGGGCAGCCGCCATTGTGCTGTCCCTAGAAGAAGGCATAAATGGAGTTGAGGCAGAAGCTTCTAGGAGTAGCCAGGAGTCTTCCAAATTTTCATCATTTTGGCACCCAGCTGAAGTAAATATTTCACTCATAGATTACACTATTACTCCGCAATACTAGGTGGTTTTTGCTGTATGACGAATGTTTTTGTGCAGGATACAAATGCGTCTGAGGTAACTGGAGATTTCAAGAAGTTGCAAGGAGAATATGATTATCAAAAGAAGCAACTACTTGAAGCAAGGAAAGCTGTAGAAGAGCTTAAGAAGGCGAATGAGGAAAAGAGTAATGAGTGTCAAGAAGCCTGGAAATCCCTGCGTGATCTCCAAAATGAGCTCATGCGCAAGTCAATGCATGTTGGTTCGTTAGGTAATGGTGAACTTTCAATTTATTGCTGACTCGGAGATGCATTTGCTTACATACATTGCTGACATTTACATACCACAGCATTCGCAGTTGAGGGACAAGTCAAAGAAAAGAGCAAATGGCTCTCCTCCTTGAATGGTTTAAAGAGAAAATTGAAGGTATTAACAACAATTATCATGACCAAGTTGCCACTATAGTCTATTCAATCCTTAATATATATTTGTTGAATTCCAGGTTTTAAAATTGGACCAAATCAAACTATCAGAGGAAGCAATGAAGTACAGGGATTGCTTTGGAGATGTCGATGATATGAAATCTATTTTTCAAGCCTTGGGTAAATATTCACATTCACTTCTTTCTTTCTTCCCCCATATCCTACTGTTTTGTGCTCATTTTTACCTCGTTGATAATAGTAAATCAACAAGCTTCCTATCATGATGAGCTGAAGAGGAAAATTAGTGAAGGGGACAAGAAGCGAAAAGAACTCTACAACAAAGTTCTAGAGTTAAAAGGTCTGACATTGGCTGAAATATAAACACAGAGAATAGACTCATAATTACTTTATTGTTGTAGAAAACTGAAACCTATATTGTGCTTCCCTTGCAGGTAATATTCGCGTTTTCTGTCGCTGCAGGCCTTTGAATTCGGAGGAAACAGCCATGGGAGCTAGAGCAGCAATTGATTTTGAATCTGCTAGAGATGGAGAACTGACCATCAGGTCTAATGGTTATCCACGAAAGACGTTCAAGTTTGATGCTGTTTTCAGTCCGCAAGCTGACCAAGGTAGTTTGACTTATAATTATCACATTGAGTTCATATCAATTGTATATGACTACTGAATCTAATCCTTTATTATCTGCTATCAAATATTCTCTACTAGCTGATGTATTTGAGGATACTGCACCATTCGCGACCTCTGTACTAGATGGATACAATGTTTGCATATTTGCTTATGGGCAGACCGGGACTGGGAAAACTTTCACAATGGAAGGAACAGAGGATGCTCGTGGTGTCAATTACAGGACTCTTGCTGAGCTGTTCCATATTATCAGTGAGAGGCAGAAGCTATTTCGGTATGAAATATGTGTGAGTGTCTTGGAAGTCTACAATGAGCAAATAAGAGATTTGTTAGCCTGTGGGACTCAGCCTAGTGTAGCTTCCAAGAGGTAGGTTAATTGATCAGCAGGAACTTTCTTGTAATTTGTGAAGTTGTTTCAGATTTTGCTGTTGGATATGTTCGCTCTGAGAGAATTAACTTAGTTTCTTGTAATTCTCAACTCAAGCAAGCAACCGTGAATGGCACCTTAGTAAGATTTATGTTCTCTAGTCTATATCACTTAACCAACTAATCGCTCATTGTCTCCTAGGGTGGCTGCTTCAACGTCAAACAATTTGCAGTAGCTAGTTCATCCAAAGTATTCATAATTTATCCCCATTATGATATGTAATAATTAAATTAATAAAAGCCTCCGCTGTCTACCATCTGTTTATAGCCTGAACTTGTGGATGATAATAGTAACTAAGAACATGTGGCGTATTGAGTATTTTGTGGATTATAAAGGATATATATCATGCTCTGGTTCCAATAATTCTGACAAGTAGATGTGTTTGATTTTCTAGGCTTGAGATAAGGCAGGCGAGTGAAGGAATGCTCCATGTTCCTGGATTGGTTGAAGCATCTGTAAGCAGCATCAGTGAGGTTTGGGAAGTTCTACAAGCTGGAAGTAATGCCAGGGCAGTTGGTTCTACTAATGCAAATGAGCACAGTAGCCGATCTCACTGGTTCGCTTCAGTAATTCTTTTTTAAGCTTCATTTTCCCTCCTAACTGGGGGCATTGTTAACCAACTAGGTATGTCATACACTCATACCTTAACTTTCGATGCAGCATACACTGTGTAATGGTGAAGGGGGAAAATTTGCTGAATGGGGAATGCACTAGAAGCAAGTTGTGGTTGGTTGATTTAGCAGGTAGTGAACGGATAGCTAAGACAGAAGCCCAAGGTGAAAGACTGAAGGAAGCACAAAATATTAATCGATCTCTTTCAGCTCTTGGAGATGTTGTATCTGCTCTGGCAAACAAAAGTCCATATGTACCTTTCAGGTTAATTCTGAATTATATATGTAAATTGGGTAGTTGCTGTCCATGAGGTCCTGTTTTGACTTCCATATTTATCATTTGCAGGAACTCTAAGCTCACCCACCTACTTCAGGATTCCCTAGGTAACCTGAGATCTTTTTGATTTCTGGGTTCTTAGAAATTGACGAAATAAGACCCCCCATTATTTGAAGATGAACTCTGGTCACATTTGCTTCCTTTTTTATATGCAGGAGGAGACTCAAAGGCGCTTATGTTTTTACAAATCAGTCCCAATGAAAATGACTTGAATGAGACTATTTGCTCTCTCAACTTTGCTAGCAGAGTGAAGGGAGTAGAGTTAGGTCCAGCAAAGAAGCAATTGGACAATACTGAATTTCTGAGATACAAGCAATTGGTTAGAATGATTTCAGACAATTCACCTCTCCATTTCAATATTTTGTCAAATTTTTAACGAGTTCTAGTTTGGTTGTAGGTTGAGAAGACTAGACAAGAGGCAAAGTTAAAAGATTTGCAAATTAAGAAGATGGAGGAAACAATTCATAATCTGGAAACAAAGGTTAAAGAAAAAGACCAGAAAAATAAGAACCTACAAGAGAAGGTGTGTTTCTTGAGCGTGGAACTGACTGCCCTTTTTTTTTTTTTTGTGTGAAGAACAACATGAAATCTATTTTATTAACCTAGCATAAACATTTCTGATTATTTGAGAGTTTGAAATTCTGACGAAAAGTTCTTATATTCCAGCTTAAGGAACTTGAAGCCCAGCTTTTGGTAGAGAGAAAGTTGGCACGGCAGCATGTAGACACTAAAATAGCGGAGCAGCAGCAACAACAAATGCGGCAACAGTTCGAAGACCTAAACGATACACCTATGAGGCCACCTCTGGTAGCTAAACCACTGGCACTTATGAAGAACACCAGTGACCATACAAGCGATACATCAAATCTGTCACATTTTCCTTCTGATCACAAGCACCACAAAACTCCATCATCTTGTCTTCTGCCAGAGAGCTTTCTCAGGTGTAATGGTCCCCTGGAGAAAGAAAATGATCCTGGAACAGGTGAGCTATTTCAGCTGCCAAAGAGAACAGGCCGAGCTTCTCTTTGTCCATCAGCACAAAGAATTCCTATATCAACTAATCCAAGGCGAAATTCTCTAATACCATTACCAAGCACACTAATGACAGCCCACCATCCTTCGATAATGCTGCCACTCTTACCTGCTTTTGAAGTCGATAAAGATGAGGTAGAGAAATACTGTTCGCCAGAGGCAGTTATGTACAGCCCCATAGCTTCAAAGAATGGTGCTAAGAAGTTAAATAGTGTATTGAGGCGAAGTCTTCACAAAAAGATGAAATCTCCCCTGCAGCAACACCTTAAGAAAGGAGGCGTGAATGTAGGAGTCGAGAAGGTTAGAGTTTCAATTGGAAGCCGAGGGAGAGCGGGACAGAGGGTGTTGTTGGGCAATGGTAGAAGAGTGGCTACCAAGGAAGCTAAGAAGCAGAGCCAAAGGGAGAAGAAGGAAAGGGGATGGAACTTCTAGTCTTCTGCTCATAAATTTCTAGATGATGCTTGTCATCTGAGTTTGACTCTTGTCCACTTGTAACAGAATCGTTTGTGAATATAACATGATATTCAATTTAATTCATTTCATTGCAAGCTTTAATCATCAACTTCACTAAAAAATCCGGTTTTTTGTGTAGTGTGAGTAATTTACTAATTTAGGTCAGCAAAGAGACACTGTTGCAGGATTTTTGTCCTCTTTCTCGCTTATTTCTTGTAGCATGTTGCTTCCAAAAACTGATTTTGATTCTGTGCTAATTCAACCATTGTTTTGTGTTTTAGCTATACAAGAAAAGATCAACTGAAAAGTGGAAGTCTAATATTGGTGTTCGACATTAGCTGTCTTAAGTCAAGGTGGAAGAACAAGTTGGAGGGATGATTTTGGCTATGATCGTCGCATCACCTAAAACATCAGCTTGTTTCTTCTGTATTATAGCTTGATTATTTTGAGCCAAGCAAAAAACACCCATACACGCGCCAAAGCAACTGTTTTAATTCGTATGCAATCAGTAGACTTGCTCGTAGAACCATCTTTACAGCTAAAACTGTTTATATACTAGAATAACTTTAAGCAGTAGACTTACTGCTATTATCCTAAAACTAATACTATTGCCATCTCATTATGGTGGTGTTATATTTGTACTCACATGTATCCTCTCATATGGAGCTACAGCTGAGTAAAAGTCATATGTTTCAACATCAACATTGAGCTCTGTCTCGGGAGGATAATGATCGTAACTCGGCAAAGGTTGATAATCATTACTATCAATAGAACAAGGAGGGTTTAAAAATGACTGAGGAATCGCCATAAGCTGTTGTTCAAGAGGATCGTTATTGTCATTGTGACTAGCATTACTCCACAAGCTTGACATGGATGCATAATTCTGCAGGCTGCTGACTTCTTGATCGGTGTTGTTGGGAAAGTAGCACTGCTGTGCAAACTCGTGATTGCCAATGTGGTTGTGCTGCTCCTGATCATAGCTGGCAACGCTGGTCATAGTGTTATTTGATGGGTGGTTGATATTGCCGGTGTTGTTGTTGACTGCTTCAGCTGCTTGTTTTCTTGGTGACTTCCGTCTGTCTAATTTATCATCTTTGTGCATGCTGCAGAGTACATAATCCAATACCTACCCCAGCCAAAACAAAATTAAATTAAACAAAGTAAAACAGAGAAGCATGTTATTGTTATAATACATGACAATAACAACTTTCCTATTATGCAATAGAAGCATGATAACAACGTAAAAATCAAAGTATAACAATTTGAAGTTGTGCAAAACACAAAGATACTTATGAAAAGAGAATAGAGATATAATACTTCATTTTGAATACTTATGATTATACCTATCTAATCCCAAATAATTACGTAGCTAGATTGAAATAATGATTTGAAAAACAAAAAAATGGGCAAGTAAAGTTGAGCAAATGCTAGTAGAAAGGAATGAAATTGATACCATTACTCCTTTCCGCTTGTCAGGTTGGGAAGAAGCATCAGCCTCAAACTCTTTCATAAGCCAACAAGTCTTTTCACGATTAGGAGCATTTCCTCTGTAGTAAACAAATGTTTTCTGAACACCAATTAATTTACCAGAATCATTCTCAATATTCTTACTAGCTCCTCTTTGTTTCCAATATCCATTTACTGTCATTCTCTTTGCAAGCTTCCCCTTGTTGAACATATCCCTTGGTGTGAAGAAATACCATATCTTGTCTCCTTTTGCTTTATATCTTGCTACATTCATGAATATTTTTTCAATATTTAGATAATTACATCTAATCACTGTTCTTGAAGTTTAAGATACGAGTAACTGAGTGTACGTAATACATAAAATTATTGGTCCAGTAATGTCATACTATATTAAACTATAAATTTACACTATAAAAAATGAGTAATAATTGAAATTCAATCACTCAAGAATTGTATATGAAAGTACTTAAATTAAAGACTCGAACTGATAAAACAAAAATAAGAACATGAATTAAGTTCCTACACTAATTGCTGAACATGATATATGTCGAATTCGTCCACGTACAAAATATCACACAACAGTATATAACTGCATAAAACTTGAGTTTCTTGAAAAAAAAATATTGAACATATAACATAGTCGTTTCTCCATTCATGTTATTCGTAAGAAAATGATTAAAAAGAAAGGAAGAAAAGATTTTAATCTTATCATGCATGATATTTAGAATCAACAAACTGAGAATACACCAAGTCACTAATCAAGAAAATAACATATAATCAACAAACTGAGTTATCTTGAAACTGTACAAAATGAACAAAAAATCATGAAAAATATAAAACTTGACTTTCTTGGAATTAAAAATATTGAACATGTAATATAATCGTTTCCATTCATGATATTCGTAAGAGAATGACTAAAAACAGAAGAGAAAAAAACATTTTAATCTTTTCATGATATTGTAGAATCACAAACTCAGAATACACCAGTAAAGAAAATACCAATAATGGCATGAAAATTGAGTTTTCTTGAAACTGAAAATGCAAATGAAAAAAAAGTTCGCTACACGCACCCATGATGTTCTTGAAAAACCTCAGAGTAAACCGACCAAGAAATAACAATGATTGCATCACAATTATGAATCAATCGTATTTCAATCAATAGCATAAAAAAAAAAAAAAAGAGCAAGAAAATAATAGCAAAAGGTACACGAAAACGAGCAAGAAAATAATGATAATACCAGAAATGTTTAATTAGCAAAAGAGAAAAAAATAAAAAATAGTACCAGTAAGGTAGTCAGGATCGTGATGGTAAATATTAACTTCATGCATGAGATATT